>NW_015505209.1:741861-769050 GCF_001515645.1 Sinocyclocheilus grahami | reverse complement strand
CACACACATATATATATATATATATATATATATATATATATATATATATACATATACATATACATATACATACTGTATATATATGAGAATTATATATAAATTTATATAATTTTATGTATAAATTACACACACACAAATGCATAAGGGATCTAGAATATGGTTGTGCAGATAAGGGCATTAATATGTGCTTTATAAGTACTAATAAACAGTCAAAATGCTAGTAATATGCATGATTATAAGCAACTAGTTAATAGTAAGAATTGGTCATTAAACGGAAGTGTTACCTTATATTATTATTTTTATTTTACTTATATAAACATTTAGTTTAACTGGACAAAACATGTCATTTTTTTTGTTAAATCTAATAATAAATATTGTGAAATAGTTACTACCACATAATTTATGTTCAAAATCTATATTATTTTTACCTGGACATTGAATTCACTTTCAATGAAATATTTTTTGAAAGACATTCACCTCTTTACAGAAAAAATTGCATAAAGAATAACATTGAATTCTATAATATTAGTAAATGATAATTCGTCATGTGGCCTTCTGTATCACAAAAAAGTATTAATTAAAATTATTAATTCTATTAATTAAAATTATTATAAATAAAAATAAATAATAATAATTATTATTATTATTATAAACATTTCTAGGGGATTTCAGGCAACCTGAAATTTCAGGCTTTCTTTATTTTTATATTTTTTTTAACAGTGCAACAAGATGTTATTCAGTATTATTGTGTTGTAGTTCTGTTGTGCAAGAGATGCATCTGTTACATGGTAAAAATCATATTAACCTGAAACATCAAGCTTATCTGGAATTGGATCAGCCTGTTATCAGCGCTGCTCTCCCCCTGCAGTAGTTATAAGTGTTTGGTTCATATTGCTTGTCCCCAGTGGGCAAATGACTCTCTTTTGAGAACCTGTTTAGAACATCCACTTAAACGGTTTAACAGAGTAAACACCCATCCACCTAGTGCCTCAGGTTAAGACACACTGTCCCACACAGCTCACCTGTCCACGTCTGCCTGCAGTCCAACCCACAATCGCTCTTATTTTCTCTCTCTCCTCACTTCTCAGTGCAATGTGTCCTTAGGGATATTCAGAACCCGGATAAGCACTTACAGTAAGATCACAAATACATAAACGCACACCTTAAGAGTCAACAGACACGGTCATGTGAAACCAGCCAGACTTTCTTGATGGTCGCAGTCCTAGCTTGTGACCTTTGGTGAGGTGAGTGAATATTTTGACTTGCATGCTGGTTAAGGTATTGTTGGTGTTAAATTAAAAGAGGCACTTGGTCTAGTTTATAGCTGCTTTGGTTTAAATAGTTTTTGAATTGAGGTTTTATTTAAACTAGCTTGTAGCATTTGTAACTTCTTATCAAACATAATTGTATATATACACACACGTGCATCTCAATAAATTAGAATGTCATGGAAATTTCATTTATTTCAGTAATTCAACTCAAATTGTGAAACTCTGAATTAAATAAATTCAATGCACACAGACTGAAGTAGTTTAAGTCTTTAGTTCTTTTAATTGTGATGATTTTGGCTCACATTTAACAAAAACCCACCAATTCACTATCTCAACAAATTAGAATACTTCATAAGACCAACACAAAAACATTTTTAGTGAATTGTTGGCCTTCTGGAAAGTATGTTAATTTACTGTACATGTACTCAATACTTGGTAACGGCTCCTTCTGCTTTAATTACTGCCTCAATTCGGCGTGGCATGGAGGTGATCAGTTTGTGGCACTGCTAAGGTGGTATGGAAGCCCAGGTTTCTTTGACAGTGGCCTTCAGCTCATCTGCATTTTTTGGTCTCTTGTTTCTCATTTTTTTCTTGACAATACCTAGATTCTCTATGGGGTTCAGGTCTGGTGAGTTTGCTGGCCAGTCAAGCACACCAACACACCATGGTCATTTAACCAACTTTTGGTGCTTTTGGCAGTGTGGGCAGGTGCCAAATCCTGCTGGAAAATGAAATCAGCATCTTTAAAAAGCTGGTCTGCAGAAGGAAGCATGAAGTGCTCCAAAGTGGTGGGTTTTTGTTAAATGTGAGCCAAAATCATCACAATTAAAAGAACCAAAGACTTAAACTACTTCAGTCTGTGTACATTGAATTTATTTAATACACAAGTTTCACAATTTGAGTTGAATTACTGAAATAAATGAACTTTTCCACGACATTCTAATTTATTGAGATGCACCTGTATGTGTGTGTGTGTGTGTATCTTTTATTTATTTTCATATATTCATATATTTATTCTAGAAATATGCTATATTTATATGGATTTGTAAGATTTATATTTTTGGGCTATGTAAACGATGTTGCATGTAAACATGTTTAACGATATATCTTGGCTTTTAGGATTTTACATGTTATGAAGCGAATAAAACAATATATTTGGAGGCTAAAATGACTAAATGAATACTAAAACATAAAAATGTTATATACATGTATTTGTTTTTAATTTCTTTTTATAGATTTATATGAAAAATGTACTATATTTTTATGGCATGCTATGAAGTGACCCAAAACAATATATGTTGGGGGTAAATATTATTGTGTGTGTCTGTATATATGTATGTATGTTATGTATGTAAATAAAAAAAAGTCTTTCCTGTACAATCCATGGCAATTTCTAAAATTATCGCACTTCTCTACTTAGGTAGAAAAACAGTTTTTTCCTTTGAGCTGATTTCTTGAGAAATTGACAAACGTTTGTCTTTCCTCTGTTTGTAGTTAATTGAATTAATTTGTTATGAATGTGAATGTGCAGACACAGCATGCCGTCAAAGGAGCCGGACAAGTATAGATCATAGATCATCAGATGGTGGCAACATCATGTAAAATATTTGCTTTTGTTAATGCGTCTCGCTACATATTTAACTGTAGCGTTTCACAAGACAGCCTGTTTATGCTTCATTTACAGATAAGACTCTGCATTAGACCTGCAATTTGTATCTTGTGTGCTGAACTAGCTTTTTTATATGTGTGTGTCTGCAGATACATGACGGACGGAGGTCTCAGCCTGTACTCCAGTAGGGTTAAACGGGTCTCAGATGGAATGAACAGCGTGAGAGGGACCGTTCACCACTTTAATCCCAAGAGTCAAGATGATACTGATAGGTAGGACTTAACCTTTAACCTTTGCATTACCTGCACTAACTCACCCTGTAGACTCTTTTTCTTTTTCTGATGATGTTGATCGCCACAGACTGCTTGGTAGTCAAACCTGAGCATTTCAGATGGGCAACAGAGTTGCTTTTGCTTCCTCACAAAGGAAGAGAGTGGTCATTGTCTTCATCAGTGCCAAAGGCAACAGCTAGTGGATCGGTTTAGATATACATTCAGTTCTTTATGCATGTGTTCTCACGTTCGGTGTGCCTTTGTGCCGTCCTGCAGGCCCTGAGGCTGTTTAACGTCCCACATCCCTCGCCGTTTGCGCTGTGTCTCCTCAAACGCAACAACACTCTTTGTGAACATGTAAAGCCGTCTGTGTTTTTACTAAACACACTCTGAGCTGACAGCGGTCGACATATTTATGATTAAAAATGTCTGATGAGCTGTGACTCATTGGTTAAGAATAGAAAGATGTCTGAAATGTCAGCTTGAAAAAAGGAAATTAAAAATGTAGAGGTAGAAAACAAATACATTAGAGAGGATTTGGAAGAAATGGGCTAAGAAATGAAAGTGAAAAGGCAGTGGGTGGGGAGGTAAGATGATGTTGCAAGAATGTGCTGCTGGAATGATTGATGGAAGTATTGGAGCTGAAAGAAGCCTCAAAAACAAGAAAAAAATACAAAGTTTTACTTTTTCCTAGTGTATTTGCAAGAGATTTTGTTAGTGATCATCATAAGCTGCCCATTGATGTAATTATTTACTCGCCTATATGTTGTTCCAAACCTGTATGACTTTCTTTATTCTGGAAAAAACAAAAGAAAAAGTTTGAAAAATGGCCATACAATGAAAGTCAGTGGGGTCCGATGTTGTCAGGTTCTGTAATTAAAAATCCTATTAATGTTTTCCATAGGGAACTGATTTTTAGCGATAACTTATAAACCGTTAAAAACAGATCTACTGTGAGCTGCGAGGTTGTTAATCGATAGTATATGCTTTTGTAAAAGCCATCAATCCACATCATTTCAACTTATTTTGTAAATAATCATGTTTAACAGTGGGATTCCTGGTGAAAAACTACATTTCCCATGATTCTTCAGAGAATTGAGACAAAATAAGCAGTTTCAATGAAGCACTGTGAATGGCGTAATTAAGAATTCCAACACTCTCAAACTATTTAATATTTATATCTATCTATCTATCTATCTATCTGAAGTTTATTTGCAAAAACATATAACTATTTTTCAAAAATCATGTTTTTATTATGTTATCATGTTTTAATTGTTTTATTGTGTTAGGTAGCTGTATTTTTTTAGTGATTTTTTAACGTAATCAAAATAACCCAACTGCAGCGTGATTTAGATTAATTGGAATACACAATTATCTGTTTTGCAAATTAATTCTTCATATATATATATATGTAAACTGTATCCATACATCATAAAAGGTACTCCACACAGCTCTGGGGCTTAATAAAGCCTTCTGAAGTGAATCAATGCATTTGTGTAAGACAATTATCTATATTTAAAACTTTATAAACCTTAATCTCTAGCTTCTGCAAATTGGTACACGCGTATAAGCCTCTTGGCTTATATTGAAATCATTCAACATATTTATTTACAAATCCTTGTTTCATACTTCTAATTCGTGACCGGTGTTTTGTTTTGCTCTCTCCTCTGAGCTTCCGCATTCGTCACTTCTCACTGGAGCTTACACTACACCTACATCATCCACTGGAACACCACTCTCTTGTGAACATGCGCGCAACAGTTAACAGAAACTAGACATTACAGTTTATAAAGTTTAAATATCAATATTTTTCTTACACAAACTTATAGATTCGCTTCAGAATGCCTTTATTAACCCACCAGAGCTGTGTGGAATACTGTTTATGATGGATGGATGCATCTTTTGGGACTCAAAATCTTAAACCCCATTCACTGTCATTATAAAGCTTGGAAGAGCCAGGACATTTTCTAATATAACTCCGATTGTATTCATCTGAAAGAAGAAAGTCATATACACCTAGAATGACTTGAGGGTGAGGGTGGGGTAATTTTCATTTTTGGGTGAACTATCCATCTAAGTGCACTGTTTTGTACATTATGTATGTATATGTTTCCCAGATTTTTTAATTTTATGATTCAAATCAAAGTTTGTAATAGCGGGTTGATTTGGTTAATGGCCACTTTCCAAGACTTGGTTTGGAACGACATGAGTGTAAGGGTCGTTTTTGGGTGAACTATACCTTTAAATGTTGCTTTCAAAACTGAGCTCTGACAGTCCGGTCCTGCAAAGTGGACTAGACTTAGTCTGTAATTAAAAGTCTGACTCTTCATGACTGAACTTGCCCTGTCCTTGATGAAGTCAGTGCAGAACATCTCACAGATAAAATGGCAGTCGATCAAAATGTTGGCATAAAATAAAGAAAGTCAGACAGATGACCTACAGACAAGCCCTGTAAGATCCACTGTTCTCCAAATAAGGTCATTTTCTTGATCCCAGCCAGGTGTTTTTGCAGGATTCTGTGCCCAGTACCTGTCAAGATATCGTCTTAGTGCCCAGATTGATACAGGTGAAGGAGGGATGATCTAAGAGCTTGTGAAATGCAGTGGCGGCTCGTGGGTTTTAAAATAGAGGAGGCACACTAATTGTATTGGTCTGGGATCCCTGCCGATTATTATTATTTGCTTAACTACTTTAAAATGGCTTTTTGGTTGCTTTTAGTCAGAAAACGTAAAGAAAACGACATACATACAGCAAAATAATATAATTTCACTTACCTGGCCTATCACTTGAAGCAAACATCCATCCCTTCTTAAAAGTCTGTGTTAAAGAGAGCTGCATGTTGCGCCATTTAATTCAGCCGACTGCTGTAGCTTATATCCAGCTTAGGCTGTTTTCGCTAAATTTGTATACTGTTTGAATGACAGTTTGGTAAATCTGTTGGCGATCAAATATTCAATATCACGACTCATCATAAGTAGGCTACTTGGTACATTATCAGCGCAGCGGCAGTCGTTCAAACTAATATCATGTAATTTACATCTCTGTGATGATTGGTTGATATCAGAAGGAGGCTAGCCTCCCCGCTAGGTTTTTTTTCTCACTCCTCAGCGCTGAAAGTGAACACTCGATGCTGACTGGCAAATTTTTTTTACCAACGGAGGCACGAGAGCTCCGCGCTCCCCTGATCTCCCCCTCCCCATCTCTATAACCTAGCGGTTGCAATTACATCAGCAGATTCGGCACATTCGCGATAGAAAAGCGGCGCTTTCACGTTATGATATTACAACTGTGAAATTACAAACAAAAAATACACATTCTGAGACATGAACTGAAATTAATTGTGAATTTTATTAACATTAAATCGTCCTCCTCCCATTTTCACCTCATAATTATGGGGAGGCTGTGCCTCCCCTGCCTCCCCCGACGAGCCGCCACTGGTGAAATGTAGCTGGGGGGCAGGAATGGCGAGAATCCAATGGGAATTCCTTTTCTGTCTTCCTTCTTACTGGAAATGCTTCATGTCATGTATAATTTTGTGGATTCTTTCTCCAACAGCAGCTGGTGTAAAAAGGAGTTAGGTGTTTTCGCTCACGTTATTGTGACTTGCTTTGTCATCAAATCTGCCAAAACAAAGTTCAGGTCGGTGAAGAAAGATGAGGCGGTGCAAACTTTAGTGATGCATCCTTCTGAGAGTTGCTTAAATTCCATCGAGAAGGGAGCCATGTTGGTTTTGGAGTTGAATTGTGTGGAAGCTGTAGAAGATTATTTTGATTAATTTGCGCTGTATACTGTAAATTCGGTCAAGACTCCTGTGATCAGATCACAAGCCAAACTCTCTGGTGATTCATTTCAGCTGATGTCTCAGATGAACCATCAAGCTTTGTCTTGTTTTGCTTGGAATTTATTTGTCTTGCAGGTAATACATTTTATATAATTTATATTTTGGTCTGTTATAACAGTATAACTAGGGATGCACAGATTATTGGCACCATATCGGTTATTAGTGTTTTTATAAATACAAAAATCTATTTATTAAAAATGTTATTTATTTATATTTTATTAAAATAAAGGTATTTAGTCATTTTAATTATAAAAATATTGTAAAATTTTTATTTATAAAATTGTTTTATTCTTTGTATAGTAATTGAATGTATTGGTCAATCATGGATATTTAATCATCATTACCCTTATTTTTACATTTAGATTACATTTTCCATCATCTAGTACTCACTTAAAATTAGCTTAAACACTAAAAAGTTAATCTTTAGCAAATCTCAAAATTAATATAAAATTGTCATTCTGTTCATTACAAAATTCACTTTTAAAATGCCAAAATTTGTGTTTTATTTTTAATTTATTTAGGCAAAAATTAATACTATAAATTTAACTGTCATTATTTAGCTTTTTTCCACATAACTGATACCTTCTGAAGTCTATTTATTGATCTGCTACATAATGTTCATGTCAAACTTTTTTTGCAGTAAAAATAAATTTTGGAAATAGGACCTCCTCCTTTTTATATTCTTTTGCATAGAAATGCAGACACACCCTCAAAAATGACAGTCGTCTCAAGTATGTGGTGTCTGAATCCCCATGTAGTTTCCTGCCGGTGGAGGGATGTCCGTTTTTCAGGTCTGTGATGACTGCTACATTGTGTTTGACTGTGTAATTTGGCTGAGGCAGTTCAAACACTGCTCTGAAACGTGATCAGGGCGTCTCGCCCTGAAGAAAGGGGCTTAGGGACCAAGTCTGAACTGAAAGCAGAGACCTGGTCAAATCCACACCCACACAGAGAGGAAATGTGCCATATTGCACTCTCACATCTGTGGGTCAGTGGGTTTCAGTCCTTCATTTCAATGCATATGAATGCCTTTGGTATGAGGTAGAGGTCTACACGGGTCCAAAAATTGTGCTAGACTGAACCGACCCGGACCCGTCTATTATTTTGAAAGTTGGACCCGGGCCCGTGCAGAACCACGAATGTCAAAAATGTACTACCCGGAACCAATGCGGACCGTCAATTATTTGAAAGATGGACCTGAACCCGGCCAGGAAGACACAGACCCAACTGGACCCGATCGG
The DNA here is from genome assembly GCF_001515645.1 of Sinocyclocheilus grahami. NCBI lineage: Eukaryota > Metazoa > Chordata > Actinopteri > Cypriniformes > Cyprinidae > Sinocyclocheilus > Sinocyclocheilus grahami. Next base: position 760,816 of record NW_015505209.1, on the reverse strand, counting down.
CACATATTCCACAGCAAAGTGCTATTAACAAGTCGATAAACAAGTTGCAAAAATTAAACTTTTTGTCTTACCTAATGTAAGAAGCCTTCTCCCTTGTGCCTTTGCTATCATCTCTGTGCTCTCTGAGCCGTGTCTGAGCAAAAATTTTAGATATTATAATTTTTTTTTCTTTTTTCCACCTTATTTCAAATTACCGACTCACACTTTTCTCATCCTAATTTTACAAGTTGAAAGTTACAAAACAACACATGCACAGCGCTGACTGACTCTGGCAACGACCGGGTGTTCTCCGAGTCCGATCGACTTGGGTATTGCACACAATGTTAAACAGACCCGGGACCCGAAGTAATAGATTGGGACCCGACCCGGACCCAGCTGACCATTTAAAATGTAGCCCCGAACCCGTATGGATCCCGGGTCAGGTCCCGGGTCCTCGGGTCTCGGGTCCTCCTTGTAGACCTCTAGTGTGAGGCATTCAGTCAGATCAGTTTACATGACTGTACCTTAAAGACTTCCATATGTAAATAACCTCTATGTTATGATTGTCTAACCTCTGTCTTCCAGCGTACTTTATACTTGAATTTGTCAGGGTGGGCTAAGTAGCTGAATACTAAATATGCATTAAAGGGTTAGTTCACACAAAAATGAAAATTCGGTCATTAATTACTCACCCTCATGTCGTTTCAAACCCGTAAGACCTTCGTTCATCTTCGGAACACAAATTAAGATATTTTTGATGGAATCTGAGAGCTGTCTGACCCTGCATAGACAGCAACACAACTGAAAAGTCCAGAAACATAGCAAGGAGATCTGTAAAATAATCCATGTGACATCAGTCCGTCGTTATTTTTTTTCTTTTGCACACAAAAAGTATTCTCGTAGCTTTGTATAATTGCGGATGAACCACTGATGTCACATGGATTATTTTACAGATCTCTTTTTTTCCCATGATCATTTCAACCAAACATTCTTACAGAGAAAATTCTAAACATTTAATATATTCAATGCAAAATACAGTAAAAAAACAAATCTAGTTTAAAAGAAAACTCTGAATGAAGATGAGGAATATATATATATTTTTTTAATTCTATAGACCAGTATAATTAACAGAAGTGGTATTATTTTACAATATTGATAGTTATTGTTTTAAAATATTTTTACAAAAACATTTTAAAATATGAAAAATGGCACACAGACACTTTTTTGAGTAATGACAAAAACCGTTTGAACTGATTCAAAGAAAGTAATTTTGCCGAATTAGTTAACTCATCTGAATTGTTTTGCACCTATTCAGTATATTGCAAATTAAAGTCATCGCAAATATATATTGCGAATATTCAGTACATCACCCAGCCTAAACAATACCATTATGGTTTCTGAATGAGATTTTTGTAGCTAAGATGTACTGAGGAGGGAGCTTTGTGTGTGAGTATGTCTTACATAAGAGCAATGAAAATGATATGTCCCCTTTAAGCAAGGTTTGATTTATGACTTGCATTGCAACCTAGAATATTTTTCCAAAAGCGTTTTACATTGAATTGAATGTGCTACTTTTCTTTTCCTCTCATTGTTTTTAGGTGTCAAAATAATTGTCTTGTGCTAATATTTCTTTAGAAAGCAATTTTGTGTTTTGTCAGTGCCCGCCAGTGTTGTTTGGCTGCTGATAAATTCATATTTATCCCTATGTGACTGGAAGTCTGTAGGATTATAAGACCCTCAGCCTACACAAATGTGCTCTCCATCAGGAGAAAGACAGAACAGGAGAGATGAGCTGACAACTTGCCTTTTTGCCAACAAGCATTATCATTCATGATAGCCCAGCAGGTACAGTCATTAAGTGCATGGGACGGCTGAAAAAAAAACTCTCTCCACTTTCACGCTTCTCTCGCACCCCTGGCCCCTCGCCACGCACGCAGACTCGGCAGTAGGAGCACAGTGGCGGTAGTGTTATGGCTGAGACTGATTAGGATCTTTGATAGTGCTGGTGTGTCTGGTTCTCAGGGATCTGATATGTGTCCCTATGATCAGCTGTAACTGTATAGTGCAGATACAAATGGATGACGAGAGGGCAAGACTGAACACAGACTGGGCTAAGGCTTAGGCAGTGAAGTAAGTGTGCTATTGGGGATGACAGCTGAATTGTTTTTGTATTTGTTTCTGTGCATTTATAGTTGTGTGTCCAGTAACTAAATCTACAATGCGTTTTGGCTGGTCTTGAAAATTTCTGATCAAGTGTTAACTATTTACAAATAGCTTTTTATCTAGCTGTTTGTTATATAAGATTAGAATTTTATTTTTTTTATTTTTTTTTGTGTTTGTTTGTTTTTGTTGTTGTGACTTTTATTTTGTTTTGCAGAGTTTTGTTTTTTGTTTTTGTTATGGCTTTTTAATCAATCAAAGTTACATTTTTATTTTGATTAATAATATTACTATAGTTTTTATTTTTTATTTTTTATTTTTTTTACTTTGGGTCAAATCAAAATAAATAACATCTAAAAGTTGCAATAAAACAGAAGTAGCAACAGATAATTTTTCTTCTATATTGTGATGTACATCCAAGTCTAACAGATTATCGAAAAAGAAATAATGTAGGGCAGGGAATTGGTTCTATCCATCAGTAGTGGATTTGATTTTGCGACATGCATTGCACTTAAGAGTAGAGATAGATGATCGTGAGCTTGCAGAAGTGAGGGTTAAATGGACTAAATGACTGGAGAAGAGCTGTGTACATCACAATAAGTAGGGATGTTCATTTCGGTTATTTCTCCTAACTGACAACTGACGCTAGTTAACCGATTATTAACCGTTAACCGACTAGATTATTTAAAAATTTAATTGAATTAAATTAGAAAGGATAAGTGTCTGTGACCCATTAAAAGTACTAACATTTGTTTTCCAGAGATTCATTTTACATGCGCAAAAAGCAGCAAAAAACAGAACATGAAGATTTACATGGTCGCATCACATCGCGCACCTGCAGCGCTTCTGCGAGCTGAGAAAACAAGCTAGGCTATATAACAAATAAATAGGCCTATACGAGAAATATATTTTACTTAAATAATAAATAAACAAATTGAAAGAAAAAAACTGTATAACAAGTAGGCTAGTCTAGTATGCAGAGTTTCGGTTCATGCATTTTTGTGGTGCATGCGAGAAAGGAAACCAAGACGGCAGAAAGCGGCATCTTATTTTTCTTTATTTTATAAAAGCACAAAGATTTGTTTTTATTGTGAATGTACACAAATAAAAGTAAACATTTTACAGTTTCGATTATCTCTATGACTTGAAGGAGTAGTTGTTTCCATTGTTAGGAGGAAAAAATTCAAGTGATTGCACCGGCGCCGCACGCGCACACAGTTGAGCATTGCTAACTTGACAATGCAGCCTGTTCATTATCATAATAAAATACAGTCAGTCAAACATATGGAAAAAACACACTGCTCAGTTTAAATATGTAGTAAAATCTGAGCCCACATTTTGTTTTACGTGGACACTGGAACACGAGTGAAGTAGGCTACAAAACTGTTTTTTCATAAATAATATTTGGCATTCAAATAGCTAAATCGCGAATACGGAAACATTTGGATTTGTGTCGAATGAGAGACCCAACGTTGGTTTTGTAACGCCCCTGTGGACTGTTTGTTGTGGTTTCTTCCCCTTGTGTTGGTTTGAAGGGCTCCTGATGTTTCGTTCAGCCCAGGAAGGGCTCCTGATCCCCAGTCCAGCCCAGGAAGGGCTCCTGATGTTTCGTTCAGCCCAGGAAGGGCTCCTGATCCCCAGTCCAGCCCAGGAAGGGCTCCTGATGTTTCGTTCAGCCCAGGAAGGGCTCCTGATCCCCAATCCAGCCCAGGAAGGGCTCCAGCCCAGGAGCTCTCTCCAGTGCCCGCTCCTCAAAAATGCTCCCCCCGCCTCCTCCAGCGTCACCATGGTCGGAGTCTCCCTCAACTCCGCCTCCAGCCTCCGAGGCCCGGACTCTGCCTCGGTCAAGTCAAGTCAAGTCACCTTTATTTATATAGCGCTTTTAACAATACAGATTGTGACAAAGCAACTGAACAGCATTAATTAGGAAAATAGTGTCAATAATGCAAAATGACAATAGTAAACACTCATTTTTCAGTTAAAGACAGTTCATCATTGAATTCAGTGATGTCAACATCCAGCTCAGTTCAGTTTAAATAATATCTTTGCAATTATATAATATCTTTGCAATTAACCCAGTGGCTCCACCTCGGCTCCTAGCTCCCTCGCCTCCACCGTCACCCATCGATCCATCAGCTCCACCATGCTCCCTCGTCGCTCTGCCTTGGTCGGGTGTCGACCCGCCATCGCCTCTGAACTCCTCTCCTCTGGCTGCGCCTCGTCGCTCTGTCCTACCGGCTCCGTTGGGCTCCTTCCTCCCGTCAGCTCCACCTTGGTCCTCAGTCGCTCCGGCTCCACCGCGGATCTCTGGATCTCCGCCTCCGCCTTGGTCGCCAGAGCCCTCGTCTCCACCCTGGCCCCCCGGATCCTCTGCATCACCCTGGCTCTTTGGCTCTCCGTCTCTGCCTCGGGCTCCTCCTCCACCTGCTCCGCCGCCGTTGGTCAGCCCCCTGGAGTCGGTGGATATTCCTCCTCCATGGCTCCTCCCTCCTCCATGGCTCTGGTTCCCTCCTGTCGTCTCCCTGGCTCCTGCCTCCATCGTCACCTCCCTGGACTCTGTTAGCCGTCCTCCTCCTGGAAGTCCATCCTCCGCCGAAACCTCCACCTCTCTGCTCTGCCTGCCAGCCCTTTGCCTTCCCCTGTCACCATCTCACATCCACTGCCTTGTCCTCCTCCTAGTCCCCCTCCGCCCCTCTCTCTGTTTCTATGGTGCGAGGACGCACCTTCAGGGAGGGGGAGTAATGTAACGCCCCTGTGGACTGTTTGTTGTGGTTTCTTCCCCTTGTGTTGGTTTAGCCCGTCTAATCATTAGTTAATTACCCTCATTGTGTTCACCTGTCTGCCCCTCGTTATCTGTAAGTTCCTGTCTCTTGTATTCTAGTGTTGTCGGTTACTGTGAATGTTACCCCGAGTGTGTGTGTGTGTGTGTGTCTGTCTGTCTGTCTGTCTGTCTCTGCCTTGTTGTTGCTACATTAAATATCCTTGTTGTCATCCTGCCTGCCTCCACACACCTGGTCCGTGACAGGTTTCAGTTTCGTTTTAACCTAAATGAATTAGTTTTGGCTTGTCGCATAGCTTCTTGCATTTTTAATTCTTGTTCTTTTCTGAATAGCCTACTGTTAAATTTAAAAGATTTGCTGTGGAGTGAGGGTAACTAAAATAGCCTATATAATGTTTGTAAACATTTCGCGTCGGCATTAGGCCTATTTCTGAATGAAATAAAATGTGTCTTATAGGCTATACACAACGTGTTTTTTTTTTTTTTTTCTTTCTTTTTTTAAATGTCTACGTGTAGCGTATTTTAACCAAGCAGCAAACGTTTTAAAATATTTTGATTAATAACGGGGGGAGAAAATGACTTTTTAAACCGTTTAACTGATTGTATTAATATGTCAAAATTCTTACTGTCGGTTAACAGTTAACTGATTAAAATGAGCATCCCTAACAAGAAGGGATTGTTAGGGATCCTTTTTCACCGGAGGATCAAGTAACATTTTTGATTAAAAATTGAGGTCAAACATGTTTAAAAATTAAACCTGAAACATATTAAAATCTATAATATGCATCTAGAAAATAAATAGGGTTAATGTTCTAGCAACATCAATTAACTGCATGTATTAACACGTTGTTATGCCAGGCCTAATTTTATAATATTTCACATTTACATGTGCAAATTGCCATTGAAACCTGCTGCTATTATTGGTAAGTTGGTAACATGAGTGAATGAAACCCAGACAGTCATTTAAGTCTGCCAGCAGAATTCCAGCACAAAGGGAGACACAACCTCTGCCTATTGTCATCTGTTACGCTTAAGTCATTAACCCCATCCATCGCCAAAACAAGTGCAAGTCTGGTTCATTCACCTTAAGCCCTCAGGACAGGCTCAATGACAGCATGTGAAGCATTCTTCACTTTTAAGCTGCTTAAGCCGCCACCCGTGCAATTATTTTTTTATTGTTGTGTTGAGGCAAGACATTTGGAAACGTAAACTTTTGGGAAAATACAAAACAAATGTTTTGGAAATGGGAAATAAATGGGTTTATTTGTTGTTTCAGTGTGAATAAAGGATGCAAAAGGACATCTGTCCATTTGCCCTTGACATGTCTGGTATTGATGGAGAAAGCGATATGAAGAGAGAACTGCTTCCTCTGTGGTTTAGGACGGGTGAACCTGGGCTCTGAGGGGGGTTTTGCATTCACAGTAGAGTGAACTGCTCTCCAAACAGTTAAATGGATGGGACACGAGAAAGAGAGAACTCTTATCTGACATCTGAGGAAACAGCTACTTCCTTTACCGCAGTCTATACATACAACACATGACTGGCAGCCAATGCTCAATGGTTTCTCATCCGATGGAGACACAAGTTTCTGGATGGTACTGTACCATTGAATGGGAATTGTTATGGAAAAGTTGCTCTTTCTTAAAAGAATAGGTCACTCAAGAATGAAAATTTGCTGATGTTATCACCCCCAGGCCATTCAAGATGTAGTTTATTTCTTCATCGGAACAGATTTGGTGAAATTTAGCATTACCTCACTTACTTACCAATGGAATTCTGATGGCACCCATTCATTGCAGTGGATCCATTGCTGAGCCGCTGATATAATGCTAAATTTCTCCAAATTTGCTACAGCGAAGAAACTAACTCATCTACATCTTGGATGGATAGCTTAAGGGGGAGTACATATTCAGCAATTTTTCATTTTGGGTGAACTATTTCTAAGAACGCTGAGAATATGAGCTATGTTTTATTTGGTCTCAACTTTGTCTCAAATTGTTTCTTCTATCATCCTTCCTAGAATTATATTGCGACATTGTTGAGATCTGTTGTTGAGAAGACACGTGAGATCTTTCTTCCAGAAAACATCTCAAACTCATCTTAAGTCAGTCTTAGAAAATCAAGTGAGATATTAATGAAATTCCATTTGGGATTTTTCCTTAAATTGGGAACATCAGTCTTGGCTGGTTTGCATGACATTGTTTGAACGAGAGAAATTTAGCAGCTTGGTAGATTCTGAAAGTGTTCTCACGGACAATGATTGTTTTTGTGGAGAGGAATCGCACCTTGAACAGTGCTAATTAGATGCTTGAGACAATGATCTTAATCACTCAGCACAGCCATCACACCCAGTGACCCATTCACATGCAAACGTGGCCGGAGAACAGGAAGTAGGAGATGGAGAGACAGAGAAAAGAAAAGAAACACACTGAAAGACAGAGGGAGGAGGATATCCATCAACACACGAGTCCTCCACCCCCCATACTACCGTGTGTGTGACAGAGAGAGAAAGAGAGGGAGAATTAGTCATATAAATGGATTCTGTATGCAGTGATGGGGAGTAACTTACTAAAAGTAGCAATGATATTCATTTAGCTACATTTTTCAGTAGCAAGTTGTTTTCAAAACAACTTTTCCTGAAAAAGCTTTTTCCAGTAACAAACTTATTTTTCAACAAGTAGTGGCTTAACGTAAAAAAATGCTACGGAACACGGGTTATTTATTTATTTATTTGTCACAGAAAAATTTACAGCGATAGACAATAATACCATCTACTGAATCAAGATTTATTTTAGGGAATTAATTTGTTTGGATTGGTTCATTTACATAAACCAGTAAAAAAAATAAATCACTGGTTTACTGTATGGCATATGCATTATCTATCTATCTGTCTATCTGTCTGTCTGTCTGTCTGTCTGTCTGTCTGTCGCACAGGTTAGCTACTACTTTAAAAGGGAAGCTTAAAATTATTAATATCTTGTACCTTAACAACTATAGTATGAATAGTCCATGTTGTGATCTTATTTATTTTTATTTTGTGAAGATATTTCATATGAGATTTTATTATTCAGTGCAAAATTTACAGCTTTTGTCTACCAGCATGCGCTGTCACTGTGTTTATTCTGTGTGAGTGGAAGTCAGAGACAGAAAAAAGTGAGAAAAAGAGAGTATTTGTGTTGTTTCAGTGTGGCATGTGTATTTGCAACAAAAGAACACATAGAAGTGAAAACACAGGAAGGAAAGAGAACAACAATGGAGATATTGTCATGTGCTTTCAGTATCCTGGTGGCTACTACAGACCCATTTGAGCTACAATGAAGCTCTTCTCTATCTCTATCTATATTTATCTTTATCTTATGTAAATAATTTTTTTGCCATATTTGTGAGGTGGGAATTGCACTACTTTTTCTACACACCTTTTTCTCCTCCAGCCTTGTTTGCAAAAGCTATTTTCTCTACAGTAACTCTGCCCACTATTATTCATGCGATTTACACTTTATACAAATAGCATATTACTTATGTTTAATCTCAGTGTAAATACAGGAGCAAACAAAAGAGACACCAAACCGTTTATAATGTTAATAAAGAATTATATTTCAAATAAATGCTGTTCTTTTAAACTTTCTAATATTCAAAGAAGAAAATATTAAGTTTCTATAAAAGTATTAAGCAGCACAACTCCTTTCAACATAGATAAGAAGGAAAAAGAAGATGAGTTGAAAACTGAAATCTTATAAAGATTTATAAAATGAAAATTAAAGCTGTATAGAAATGCTTAAAACAACGAAGTAAAATGACAAAAGCACATAGCAAAATTACTAAAACTTAAGCAAAAATTTTAATGAAAATAAAAAATAAAAGCTCATTCAAAATAACAGTAAGTACTATATTATTTAAACAATATTAAAATAACTATCATCATGTTGTTCCAAACTTGTATAACTTTCATTCCTATGTGGAGATAAAAGATGATATTTTGAAGAAGTGTTTTTGTCTTTACAATGGAAGTCGATGAGGTCTAAAACAACATTGTATAGACAGTTTTTTATTAAATACCATTGTTTTTTGTTCCATATTTTCACATATAATAATATGGTCTTTAGAGATATTTCTATCAGCATTGGCCATTAAAATGCATTAGTTGATAGCATTTTATAGATAAATTTTTTGTTAGCAATTATCTTATTTGTTTTAACTTTACTAAGGAGTAACTTCTGACACAAAGTTGATGCTTTAGGTTGATTTGTGAGAATTCACTTGATCAAATGTTCCTGATCTGTGAACCATAAACACTTTATATTAGCAGTTTTTTTGACCACTTGAAACCCCAATTTGCTTTTAAGCATTAGCTCATTACAGATGAATAATTCAGCTTAATTAACATCTTGACATTCTTTCTAATCCAGCTCTGTTCTGAGACCAGTTTATAGACTCCTTTTGAAGTTCTGCTGGGCTTAAAGACTGCTTTGTGATCAGATTACTATTCCTTCAGTTGGTAAAGCCGCTCCCCTTAGCATGTGGTTGGCTGCTGGGTTTGAGTGTGCGAGCGTGTGTGTGTGTGTGTGTGTTTGGGGAGAATCGGTCTCTCACTCAGATCAGTGAAAGGCAGAGCAAGGGAAGGAGTGCAGTGGAGCTTTACTCATGAAGCTGCCTGCCACCCAGCCAAACTTTAGCGGCTTCTCGCTGGCTGTCTTGGGATCAAGCTTTTGCCAGGGAATTCTGCAGCCCGGCTCCGACACTCTGAGGTAGAGAGGAGGAATTTTCTTTGTTTGAGGATTTATGAGGTGGAAAGTTGCTTTGCCACGTGGGACTGTTTTTGTGCGAGTGCCTGAGTGTGAAAGAGAAAGGTGTGTGGTGACACCACTTTACTATTCTTACATTGATTTTTTTTAAGTTTTAGAATAAAATAAACATTTTTATTATATACAAAATATAAAAAAAAAATGAAACATGTATATAATGATTAAACAAGTGAAACTGAATTGTTAATATCTTGCAGCTTTTTTTTCCTCATGTACATTTATTTTATTGAAAAAAACAAAGGATACATTGATTAAGGACTGGATTTTTAGAGTAAATGTCTAAGATAGGGATTGTCAGCTTTCTTAAATTTATACAGTATACTCAAAAATTATGCCTTTGACCATTTGAGCCACAATTTAAGCACTTTATCTACTTTTATAACAGTCTATGAAAGCTGAGGACTGTGTTTGTTCTCAGTTTTGGTACATGTGTGTCAAGAAACATCTTCCTTGCTCTTTGCTATTGATAAGCTCAAACTGTAGCGCACTGTCACAGCTTTGTTTGTATTACTTATTTGAATACACTACCGTTCAAACGTTTGAGGTCAGTAAGAAAAAAAAAAAAAAAAAATCCTTTTATTCAGCAAGGATGCATTAAATTGAAAAAGTGACAGCCTGGCAACAGGACATTTACATTATTACATTTGTAATGTTACAGACATTTCTCTTTCAAATAAATACTATTAATTTGAACTTTCTATTCAGCAAATAATCATGAAAAAATAATGTATTACGGTTTAAGCAGGACAACTGTTTTCAACATTGACAATTATAAGAAATGTTTCTTGAGCAAATCAGTATATTAGTCTGATTTCTAAAGGATCATGTGACACTGAAAACTGTTGTAATGGCTGTTGAAAATTCAGCTTTGCTATTAAAGGAATAATCTACATTTTAAAATATATTCAAATAAAATACAGCTATTTTAAATTGTAATCATATTTTATATTATTACTGTTTTTGCTGTATTTTCGATTAAATAAATGCAGCCGTTGTGAGCATAAGATACTTCTTTTAAAAAAATATAAAAAAATCCTACTAACCCCAAACTTTTGAACAGTAGTGTAATTTCCCAACTTTTAAAACCATAGTCACCTCGCAGCACAAACATTTTTCTCAAAGCAACAAGCTTGTCAATGACCCATGCACTTTATTTCTTGCTGTTCCTGGTTAAAGTACCTTTCCTGATCTTCCTCAATGCCTGGCAACAGGGCTGGGGTTGCTGTAGAGATGGGTATCCTTGCAGAACTAATTGATAGGCCACCCAAAGCAAACAGGACGGGGCAGTGTGTGCAGTCGAGCTGTAGCTCGCAACTCCACGCTGCTCTTCTAATAACAGGTCTTTAGAAAAAGAAACAATTTCCTGCCCTGTGGATCAACCCCCCTATATGCTTTTACTTCTTTGGGGCTTGACACTAATCTAATGTCCCAGACGGGGGAAGGGCCACTGTTTCTGCATGCATGTGTTTGACTACGGCGGGGTAGGTGACAGGTTGTTTTGGGACGGTGTGTTTGGTTTTGTCAGACCTGTGTCTTCTGTCACTGGTAATTCATTTGCTGATTCATAATATTAGCTTAAAAGTATTAGTGAATGCTGTTGATGGTGGTGAGAGATTGTGGAAAGCAGGTGAGACAGAGCGTTTCTACCGTTTTTCAAAGCATCTCAGACGGGTGTCTGTTTATATGGAGATTTGACTGTATGATTTGCCTCTTTAATTGTTCTACCTAGACTGCAATGGGAGTCTTCACAACTGAAGGCTTTTGTTGAAATAGATTGACCTAAAACATAACATTTTGTCATTGTTTATTCACCTTCATGTTATTTTAAACCTGAATTACTTTTTCATTTGTGAAGCTTGTAATGAGAGATTTCACACTTTTCAATGCAATGACAATGAATGCTGACTGAAGATATCAAAAAGAAGATGACCAAAATGGCCACAAAACCACCTTAAAAGTATCCTAAAGAATCATAAAAGTAGTCCACATAACCCATGTGCTATATTCCAAGTCTTCTAATGCTATTTAATAACTTATAGTAGATAGTAAAATTACCCCATCATTTACTCACCCTCAAGAAATTCTAGGTGTAGCCTATATGACTTTATTTTTTCAGATACAATCAAGAGTTATATTTAAAAAAAATGTCCAGCCTCTTCCAGGCTTTATAATGGCAATGAATGGGTGTTGAGATTTTGAAGTCCAATAAAGTGCATGTATCCATTATAAAAAGTATTCCACATGGCTCCGGGGGGTTAATAAAGGCCTTCTGAAGCGAATCGATGCTTTGTGTAAGAAAAATATCCATATTTAAAACTTTATAAACTGTAATCTCTTGCCTCCGGTAACTGTGGAATGCACGTTCATGAGAGAGTAGCGTTCCAGCAGATGATGTAGGACAGGGGTGCCCAAACTTGGTCCTGGAGGGCCACTGTCCTGCAGACTTTACCTCTACCTTGCCTCAACACACCTGCCTGGATGTTTCTAGTATGCCTAGTAAGACCTTGATTTGCTGTTTAAGGTGTGTTTTATTGGTGTTTGAGCAAAACTCTACAGGACAGTGGCCCTCCAGGAGCAGGATTGGACAACCCTGATGTAGGATGTAGGCGTAGTGTAAGCTCCGGTGAGAAGTGATGAACGCGGAAATGCAGATGAGAGAGCAAAACAAAACACAGGTTTCGAAATAGAAGTACAAAACGAGGATTTGTAAAGAAAAAATTGAGAAAAGATTTCGATATAAGCCAAGAGGAGATTGGTTTTCCTTTGCTGTAAACAAAACTTGGTTCTCAAGAGACTAGCATATTCTTACCAGAGCTTATGCTATGCCTACATCTTTTTCTTACACAAACACATAGTTTCAAGGCCTTTTTAACCCCCTGTGTGGAGTACTTTTTATGATGGATGGATGTACTTTTTTGGGCTTCGAAACCTCAACACCCATTCGCTGTCATTATAAAGTTGGGAGAACCAGGACATTTGTCGATATAACTCAAATTGTAATCGTCTGAAAGAAGAAAGTCATTTACACCTAGGATGGCTTGAGGGTGCGTAAATCATGGGGTAATTTTCATTTTTGGGTGAACTATCCCTTTACGTTGTTATTCACATATAATCTCTATCTCTAGAAAGCTGTGGTTTGAACTCAAGAACTGATTCAGTTGTGAACAAATCATTCAGAACGGCTAATGCATTAGCTACAGAAGACCTGGTAATTAACACATGAGGTGGATGGACTACAAAAGGAAAGATCCACAATAAGAGTTTATTGTGGATTTTTCCTTTGGCTTGATGTACTGATCTCACATATGTCTCAAAAAATCTCACCTGTACAGTTTTTAAAGAGATCTCAATGATTGTGCTCAGATTTGCAATGAAGCCAGATCAAATTTTTGTCTCATTTTAATTGAGAAAGCATGAGCTATGACAGATGAGCCATACTGTTTTCATCTGGATGGTTGTAGATACTCTAAGTAGTTCTTCAATTATTCTTCCATTTTTAACTCTGTTTTGTGCTTTTAGGCCTAATTCACCCAAAATATTTAAAACATTCCTTTGTTTGTATTCCGTGCCTCTTTCGGAACCAATATATTGCACACTCCCCTTCTATTTTGGGCTGGTTTGCACTTGGGCAAAGCAAGAGGAATGTCTTTGGATTATATTGGAAAGAAAGAAACAGAGCGATGAATTCTTTGAACGTGTATAAAAGTACCACTTTCTGACCCACCTCTACCCTCTCTGCCACCTACACCCTCTGCTTCTCTCGCTTTCATGTATGAAGTATTGTGTGGCTGTTCAGAACTTTGTTTTGTAGTTGTGAAGATCAGAGAGGTTGACATGCTAGTCAACAAGAAAATAATATGTTGGACTGTTCTGTTGTGTAACTTAAAAAATTTGACTAAAGGAGTTGGTTGGGCTGACCACATTTATTCAACATAACATTTAAAGAATTAATTCATAAAGTTTTACTTGTTGTATAACTTTATGGCCTGGCTTTACAGACAGGACTTAGGTTACGCCAGGATTAGACCATAGTTCAATTAAGACATTTAAGCAATTTTTATAAACAAGCCTTAAAAAATAAACATTACTGATGTGCGTCTTGAGACAAAACAATGAAAATTATATATTCAGTCAGTCAGTGCTAGTTTCTTTCAGTTGAAACAGCTCAGACTTACACTTTAGTCTGGGACTAGGCTTAAGCCTTTTCTGTGAAACTGTGGGATAATGTACACATGCATGTATTTTATGCATTTACTTGGATAGCAAAGACTTTTTAAAAGTGTATATCTGATTAAAGTTTTTTTATTATTTTATTTTTTATATATTATATTTTATTTTATTAAATGTTATGCATTTCCTTGGATGGCACAGGCTTTTTGAAAGTGTATATCTGATTAAAGTTTTTATTTTTATTTTTATTTTTTTATTTTTTTTATGCATTTCCTTGGATGGCACAGGCTTTTTAAAAGTGTATATCTGATTAAAGTTTTTTTTTTATTTTATTTTAATTTTTTTTATGCATTTCCTTGGATGGCACAGGCTTTTTTAAAGTGTATATCTGATTAAAGTTTATTTTTTGTCAACTTTTAGCTGGAACTTTTCAGTAAGACTGAATGCATTTAAATGGATTTCATGGCGTCTTTAAAAAGGAAGAAGTGACTCATTCATGTCTATTTTTTTCCATTTCACTTTTGGGGGCTTTTTTGGTATTTGTTTGCATTCGCCATCTATAGCATCTGACAGCATGTGGCAAATGATGAATGAAGCAGATCATTTAAGCAGAGACGTTCAAGCAGACAAGCACATTAGCACAGTGAGTGTGAGAGCTTTTAATGACAAATAGCCCCAATGGGACCAACTTTCTCACAGCTCATTAAAACAGGAACCACAGACGTCCTTCCATGCCAGTTATGTCGAGTCGGTAATGACAGATGTGAGCTATGGGGACTTTGTTCATATCAAAACAAGTATCTATTCAGCCGATTCACAGGACGTCAGGACTGCGGTGGATGTTTGAACACAAGCCTCTCTTGATTCATGACTGCCCGTGAATGAGCTTATGGGCTGGTTTGTTTGCCTGAATGATCCTGAGAAATGAGGAGGATTAGGTGGTATCTTAGGTGTTGACAAGACGTTTTGTTGCCACACAGAGTTGCTTAAGCTAGTTCTCTTAGCATCGCTCGAGGCTGGAGTGGCCTAAACTGGTGGCTTGTGGGAGTTCGGGCAGTCTGTGTTTGGATTTAATAACTAGCATGGAGGGACTTCCTGTTTACACACCCCCAATACATTCATTTCAGCAAATATCATTTTCTCTGTCTTTCAGATCTTTTTAAGGCTTATAATTTTTAGCTTGATTTTGTCAACCTTGATTTAAAAAAAGCCTTATTTCATCTTAAGTAGCACAATTGTTGTTTCTATTAGTTTCAAATAAAGTAAATAGTTATTCTAGGAATTTTAGAACATTAGCTAAAGTAGAAAAATGTGTGACTGTTAAAAAAGACACATTTCAAATAAATAAATAAATAACATTAGAAATATATAAAATAGTTCAGCCATAACTTTTGAATTTGAATAGGATTAAAAATATAATATACCTATATATTAAAAAATACGCCTGAAAGTGTTTTTTAGCCTGATTTTAGATCAGGCTATCTATCTAGATAGATAGATAGATAGATAGATAGATTTTGTTACTGTAAAAATAAATAAATTAAATATATAAATTAAAATAAAAACAGTAATTCAATTCGATAATTCAACAAAATAATTCTGTTATTGGCAAACAAATAAATACATTTATTTGACGAAGTAGCAGAAACTGATTCTGTTATTGTCAGATTTTGTTAAATAAATAAATACATAAATAAATAAATAAGCAAGCATTTTAGTCATATCTAGGCTAAAATTGCAAAACTGTTAATTGTGTTATTGTCCAATTGTCTGAGAAAAAAAAAGAAGCCTTCCACTGATTTGAGCTAAAATAGCTAATTTACTTTATTTAGTGTAAGATTTTATGATTTGACAATCAAATGTACAATCACACAACTCAATCTCACAACTGTGTTTTTCCTTTAACCAGTAGTGTCTTTGGCCCATATGATTTTTGTTGAGCCCTGCTGAGCATCCTAATGGATTTCGTCAGACAGGAACACTGTAGGAAATAGGGGAAAGCAACCAGAGCGCATTCAGAATTTGAGGCGCAGAGCTAATTAAAACAAGTTTTGAGGAGCAGAGAGACACGCCTAATGTTTCAAGCATGATGGGAATGCAGGTTTTTATGCTCAGACTGACCCCGTGCAGACTTTATGACTCTCCACAGATGCTGTTTTCTGCTTACCTTTCCTTCCATTCCTACTCTTTAACTCTGCATTTTCCATATTACGCTGAACAGGACGCATCCATGAATTCTATTTTATCTCTTGCAGTGCTCTTTTCACTTTATTGATATCTTGTCCCTCAGAAATGTAGAGAAATGACTGTTCCTCTAACTTTTCGATTTGTTCTTAGTTGGGACGACAGCAGCTCAGTCAGCAGCGGGATCAGTGACACCTTGGACACAGATGACCTCAACACCAGCTTGTCCCTTAGCTCCTACGTCAACACCCCATCTGTCCCACACAGAGACGTGGATGAACAGGTCAGTCATTGAAACCAGAGCCTCATGGTCTACAGAATCAGAAACATCTGCAGAAGTTCACATGAGAAACAACTTCAAAACATAATTCCGTTTTCATTTATAGAAATTATTTTCGCAAAATAAATTAAAATGGTTTTATTATTTTATTTGATTGTCTGTAATTTTTTTTAAATGGTAATCATTTATATTTTTATGATGGATTTTCATGTGTTAAGATTGAAATTCTAAAGGTCCTTGCACACTGAGTCCGAAATTTTCGTATGCGTTCTTTTTCTCTCGTTTTTATTGTATTCATCATCCTTTCCTATCACAATGCTCTCTACAGATGCGAAAACGCAGTAAATCAAACCTGGTCCGAATTTTTTTAATGACGGACAAAAGTTTCGGAGGCAGTGTGTAAAACGTGATTGGCACAATGTGAGGTCGTATTTATTTTTTAACGTGCGAAAATTTCGGACGAGAATTTCGGACTCAGTGTGCAAAGACTTTAAATCTGGGACAGTGTTAAAACAATAGAAATCTTTTTAATATTATTTTAATATAAAATCTCTTTAGTTGTCAGTATAAATGGTAAAGGCTTATAAAAAGTTTTAATATGACCTTTAAAGGTATAGTTCACTCAAAAATGATTTTTTAAATGAAATTACCCCATGATTTGCTCACCCTCAAGTCATCCCAGGTCTATATGACTTTATTTCAGACTATCCCTTTAAATAAAAAGTTGAAATTTGTTAATTTTTTCATTAATAAATGAGATGCGTATATGTGTATATATAATATATATATATATAAAAAAAAAAAACTTTATGATTTTTAAATATATATTTACATTTATTTTACATGTACTATTTTCGTTTAATTCATTGAAATTTTCAGAAAATATTGGTAAATTTAGTACTTGTTGGTAAACACAAATTATATATGCATTGTAAACCTTTTTAGACCTTTATATAAAAAGTCTATATTTATCTGAAATGTTCATTTTAATAAAAATCAAGGCTTTGAGGCATAAAAGTGCCTGATTTTGAAGAAACACCCATGTAAAGATATACAGGGAAATGTAGTAGCCTTATAATTATCTCACTGAACTGTTAAAAAGTCACTTAATTTGATTCATTGGTCTATGGTTATCATTATATGCAATCAAAAACAGGCCTGCACGTTTACAGAACTGCTTTGGGAGCAGTTCTGTTGCTTCATTGTCCCTTTTGAGTCAATGAAACATTGGTGGGCCCTTATGAGAACTGGCCTGTGCAGTCTTTGTGAGTGTGAGTCAGCGGACTGACTCAACTCTGCCCCGGTGATTGATCATCTTTACAAGCTCAAAGCAGGTTAACATATGCTGAGCAAATGGATCAGTACAGTGAAGCAAAGACACAGCGTCTGTCTCGCCTGTTCTAACAAGATGAGCACTTTAAATCCAGACGTGGCACACTGAGTTGTGTGCCAGTAACTTTATCCACACCTATGGCTTATTGGTTTGTGCATTGGTGTTACGTAGTGAAATCCATGACCTTATTCATCTTCAGTCTGCCATATTTATCTCCGCAGATGCAAAAATTTTTGCTTTGGCTACTAGCTGAAATAAGTTAAAGTAATTTTTTTTATTTAATTTTATTCAGTTAACATTTGTTTTGTTTCAAGTAACAAAGATCTTTTTCAACTCTAATAGCCATAAGCAAGATTTCAAATTCAAAGAGATTAGAGCCATGACCCAAAAGTGCATCCGAAGCCAAATATCTGCCACCTTTCACTTCTACACCCTTGTACTTTTTCCCTATATAGTCTCCCCTCATTCTTCGGGCTGGAGTGGAGGAAGGATTTATTGTATCGTCGTTGAGATAACAATGTTTTGGAATTGGCCTGATAACAACTGGAGGCTATTAACATTCTTTCCCTGGCAATAATTTTCATGAGGATTTTCAGTAGCAGCTGAACAACAGCTTTCTAAAAGGGGGTGATGTCATCTTGGATACATACATTACAAGGTCATGTAATGGACGAGTTGGCTCTTTGGTCACATGATCAGATTTTATGATGGCTGTTGATGGTGTCGCTTAATAAATGAGTTGCAAGTTAGCTGTCGGTGATAATATTCTCAGTCATTAAAGACATTATATAATATATTTGTGCATATCAGTCCAGAGTCCTTTAGTTTAATTTTTTTATGCAAATATGATGACTCTTAAATTTAAAGGCAGACATATATTTATGTAATATACAGTATTTATATTTTTATATTTATGTAACAACTCATTTATACTCTGCTCACAAACCATCTGGCACCCCCTTTGTTAAAAAATAACTGAAAAAAATATTTTCCCTTTTTACGCAAAATGCTAATTTTTTTTAACAGTTAAAACTAGTGCTACCAATAGAATAAAATAAATTAAATTAATCTAATCATTTCTGACTAGTTTTTAGAAAGCGGAATGAACTCCTAATATAATTTAATATAATATAGGATTATTATTAAAATCGCTATGTTAAACATATTTTATTTATCTATATTTCATATCCGAAGTACAAATTAACTTTGACAGCCCTAAAAAAAATTCCCCCCACAGACACTCTGGCACCCCCTTGTGGCCCCCTGGA
>NW_015505209.1:730040-740947 GCF_001515645.1 Sinocyclocheilus grahami | reverse complement strand
CCAACCCCCCGGCCCCCCCCTGTGGCCCCCCGGGAACCCCCCCCCCCCCCCAATTTTAACACACACCCCAATAGACAGTTTTACTTATTTGCAAAGAACATAGAAATCCATTTTATATTGCAAATTTCAAAGTTCAGAAAATTTCTTTACAGTTATTGATCTTGTTTTCTCTCTTTCAGCTCCAGACGGATGCAGAGAAGCACTCTGCTGTGAAACACAACCCCAACTGGTCCAACAACGACCTTAAACGTTCAGAAGGCAGCTCTGACGGTGCCAACAAAATGGAGACCACAACTAAATGGAATCACAGGTCCTCAGATTTCTCAGATGAATCAGAACGGAGCTTGATGGGTCGCAAGACACCTACAATTTCCCAGACAGGCTCTTGGAGGCGGGGAATGACCGCCCAGGTGGGCGTCACCTGTCCACGGACGAAATCTACAATACCTACAAACTTCAGCTCACTCAAGACACATGGTAATAGTTTTAGATAGTCATGTTTCATATCCTCATGTCTTTCCAAACGTTTTTTGGAACACAAAACAATGTATTTTGATGAATGATTTTATCCATGAAATGAAAGTCAGTGGGGTCCAAAAAACATGTTTGTGTTCCAGAGAAAGAAAGTCATACAGGTTTGAAATGACATGAAGGTAAGTAAATGATGACCAAACTTTCATTTTTGAGGTAATTTGTTCCTTTAACTGAAATATTAATAACGTTTAATTTACAAATAACAGAAAATTTTGCTCATCTGCTACCAGAGCAAGAAAATAAGCTAAATAAAATGTTTTTGTTTTAGTTTTTATTTCGCTTTATTTATTTAGTTTTGTTTTAGTACTTCATCTTAAAAAAATGTTTTGGGTTACATTTTTAAGTTCTTCATCTTATCTAATATTTTTATTTAATTTGATTTCAGCTTTATTTTAGTTAATAAAAACTATTAAAAATTTTAAATAGTTTTAGTTAAGAGTAACAACACTGACTGAGCCACGTCTCTGGTTTCATGTGGTTTCCTGAGGCATGAAAGCCACGGAGATGTATTATCTGATTCCAGATCGCATCACATTGCACTATAACACCTACATTGTCTTATGTGTGGTGTGCTGCGCTCCTTTGCCGAGACTTATGTTCAGACGAGTCCCGACATGGACCATGCTACTATATTCAAAACTGTTCAAAAACATGATTTCATTTTGTGCTTGACAGTCCATGTCATTGATCATCCCACAGGTAAGACCGACGACGCCAAGGTGTCAGAGAAAGGACGTTCCAACGGCACCCACTCCACAACTGTTGATGACACCAAGAAACCCCCCCTCAGTTCAACCTCACGCACCCCAACCAGCACTTTTGGCTTCAAGAAGGCTCCGGGCGCAATGGCGACAATAACCGCTAGTGGAGCTGTGGTTACTAGTGGCTCTGCGACAGTGGGCAGGATACCTAAATTGGTTGGGTTTTCTGGGAGTCGAATTGTGAGTCGGCAGACGACTGTCGATGATGGATACCTTCCTCCAAGTGCTCGGACGGCTCTTCAGTACCGCAGTTTACCGAGGCCTAGTCGTTCCGGCACAGCTCGCTGCTCTAACCGCTCCAACAACTCGAGCCTTGATGCTAGTTTTTGCAATAAAGGTACCGCCACACTTCCCAATCCTAAGAGTCGCAATTTAGTCAAGTCCCCAATGGGAACTACTAACCAGACAGACCGAGAGAAGGGTATCTTTTCCGATGTGGAGAGCCAGGTACTTAAGACTTGCACAACTACCCAAACGGGGTGCCAAGCTGGACGGCAAGTGGGAGGAAAGTATTCAGAAATGTCCTCGCCAACCCTTCGTAGGTAAGTTCTCGAAGTTTAGCTCATGTAGACTTGAAAGACTGTTGATGAAAAATGTATTTTGCAAGGCATGATTTTTACTTGATGTGGATGAAAGCACCATTTTAGGTCCCTCAAATATTTACACAGCAGTTCTCAGCTGGGCTGTGTGAGTTCCAGAATATTCTCCTCCTTGGGTGCTGGACGGCGTTCACAGGACTCACTGTTTATCTGAGCAATTTGATTCTGAGGCTTGAAAGGCGTCTTCTGGCCACCACAAATGCATTTTCCTTGGGCTTCTTGATGTTTCTCTAAAACATGGCACAGACCAAGAGGCTAGTGTTTGTTCTAGCTGATTAGCTTGCTAGCTCTGACTGATTGCTCTCTTAGTTAGTAGAACCAGACTACAGATAGACTGATGTTATCATATACTATATGAAGTCATGAGAAAAATCAGAGGTGCCAGACTTTCCTTATCTCATATTTTCCTTTGTGAAGAACAGAGGTGTCCATCCTGGACGGCTAGTGGCCTACAGAGTTTAGCTACCCCAACACTCTTGTTTGGAGGATTTAGTGAGCCTGAAGACCTGACAGATGGTTCAGGGTTGTTTAATTAGGACTGGAGCTAAACTTTGTAGAATAGTTGCCTTCCAGTCAAGAATGATGTTAATTTCCATTTTGTTGTCAATGATCAACCAAAAAAGTGATTCTTGTCAGTTCAGTTGGAACTTTGGCTACTTTACTACTTTTTTTGGTTGAATACTTCAAGGTTTCATTAATGTATCATTACTGCATCAATGTATCATTAATTACACATTTTCATATGAGCAACCAATCTATAAATAAACTGATTTTCACAAACCAAAAATATACATTACAGTTCCTAGTTAATTTTGAAATGGACATAAAACTGACTCATGATTCAGTGAGGGAGGGTGTTAATCGTGATCTCAGTAATGGCTGTCAAACTCAAAAGCAATTTTGTGAATCTTTCGTTTTGTTTGCAATTCGGTCACTGCAGCCTGCACAATGAACATTTCCCCTGCTTATTGATTCAATCACTAACTTGTAAGCGCGTTTGAGACAGTTTCATGAATCTTTTTGACTGACTCGTTAAAAAGAACTGCTTCATAAGAAGAGTCATTTGTTGGCAATGAAAAATTCTCTACCTGACTGAGTCTGATTCAAGCTGCTTACATTGAAGTGAGTATGAGACCGTTTCATAAAAGTTTCTTTTGACTGATTCATTAAAAAAAAATTGTTTGTGAATCGGATATCACAGAGTCATTAAAAAGACAGAGTAGAGTGACACTGGCATGCAGTCTACTATGATGCAACCTAGATTTTCAGTTATTGTCACAATGTGTACTTTTTGTTGCAATTGCAACCATTTTAATTAAATTTTTTTTAATCTTGTTGTTGAATTTCTTTCCCCGTTTGCATCCAGACTCTTTGGTAGCAAATCTTGCAACAAGCAAGCTCCGGTCACCACCATGGAGAACATGAAGAACTCCACCATCATCTCCAATTCTCATGCCACGTCCATCCAGCAGAATGGTTCTGTAAACACACCATCTGTCGCCAGCGGAGGCAGCGGCCCAGTTTATAATGACAGCCTGACGGTGCCCTCTGGGGGTCATGGAGAGCAGACCCTTTCCTCTATGACCTCCAGCCCAGGATCAGCTTTCTCTCCTTGGGGAGGCAGGGATAGATCGGGCTCCAATCACATCAGTAGCGACTCCATTGATGTTTCCTTGGGAAAGGAAGATTTATGTCTTAATCGTACCAACAGTGCCCGAAATGGCCTCTCAGACAGGTGAGAAACTGATTGTTCAACCATGCAAACTTCATGTCAACAGAAATTATTCTTCCAGATATTTGTGACTTGAAAGTATGGTTTATATCTCTAGTCTATCTTCCTTTCCACCTACACCTCTTTAATCATTTCTTTATCTCCTCTCCCTTATCTGTCACTTTTATCTGCCTCTTTTTGTTTTGTCTGCCCTGTACCCTCCTCTAGCCCTCACTCCTCCCCCTCTGCTAGCCCTAAATTTACCTGCAACACACTCCCACGGAAACAGGACAGGTAAAGCTATCTTTGTGGTCAATTGGTCAGTTTTGCTTTGTGCTTTTGTCTTGCTTGTGTGCATTATGGTCAGGGCTCCTGACTGTGACTACAAAAAATTTAAATTTGTTACAATAATTTGAAGGGAAAAAATAAACAGGAAAACTCAGTACTTAGTTATGTTCCTTTCATGTTCTTCATGTTTTTGGAATGACAGTAAACCTTCCTTGATTCCTTGAAATGACTCTTTTGAACTAGTTCTTTTTTGTCAAAAAGATTCACAAAACAGTCATAAACTCATTTCTGAATCAGATTTTCTCTGTCAGTTAGTCATTTCTGAGTGCGCAATTGAACCACAAATCTTTTTTTCATTTATGTCAGATTTAAAACAAACAGAGAACACAGTTACTTGGAATTAATAATATGTGTTCACAACAGAGATTTTGTGTAATGATAAGTAATTTTTTATTCTATCAATCTAAATCTAATTTGTCAGCCAAAACAGTAATTTAACTCCTTAATTTTCTTTTTTCCCTCCTTTTTTTGAGCCAGTGGCTCCCTACTCTTTGTTTTAGTCTAGATCCCCGATTATGTCAGTAGTATGCCAATATATTGATAGTATGTCAGTGCAGTATGTTTTAACTGGGTTTTGATTCGTTTAGTACACAATATGGTATTTACTTTGTATGTACCTGCTGACCTAGTTAAATATTGTAGTATGCAAATAATCATGGGAGCTTGGAGCTGTGGACTTGGGTTTTCTGTTACTCACCATAGATTGGATAGCTGTGCTTATCCTGGCATTGTGACATTTATCTTGGAGCTCTTTTCAAGAGAACATTCATGTGAAAGAGAAAAACAACACTCCATTTCACTGACTTACATACACTTGTTTTAAACCTGCAGGTATGGCCATGTGCCTCAGGTAAAAGGTCATGAAGAGGCCCGTGATTGGCTACGTTCTCCCTTGGCTGTTGGGCTCCCGGATTCAATTGGCTCTTCCCCCTACACCCCTGCCTCTGCACTCAGCTCGCCCTCCGGCACACGCTTCAACTTTAGCACACTTGGTAAACACAAGAAAATTTGCTTTTGTTACTCTAGGGCAGGGGTGGGCAAACTTGGCCCTTCCAGGCCACTTTCCTTCAGAGTTTAGCTCCAACCCTAATCAAACACACCTGAACCAGCTAATTATTGTCTTCAAGACTACTAGAAGGCTACAGGCAGGTGGGTTTTATCAGGGTTGGATCAAATCTCTGCAGGAAAGTGGCCTGGAAGGGCCAAGTTTGCCCATCACTGCTCTAGGGTTTACACTGTAAGATGCACAATATATTGTTACCATATTGATTATGATTATCGACAAGTGTCAATATTGGTGTATGTGTTTATATATAATTATAATTTTTATATATCTCCACCGATACCGATAAATTTAATGTGCATATGTAATCTTATCATTTGATATTAAATTTTACTTGCTCATTTCCCTTTTTTGTACATTTAGATTACCTTTGCTCTCATCTAATGGTTATATAAAGTTAATTTAAAAATATATAAAAATAAAAACTATTTTAGGTAATCTGTTAATCTAGAAAATCTTATATCCAAATCTAGATATCCATGAATATCCATTTTTCATACAATGCATTATACTGTTTAAAAAAATTTTGTTTGTTTTATGTGTATTTTTTTAGACAAATTAGTATACATTTTAATATCAGCCATTTATTGGTTATCAGCCATAGCATGAAAATAATTACCGATATATCGGTATCACCCTGAATGGTGCATCCCTAGATTATGTGTAAAATATTATTTTAGATAATCGTCTGTTGGTTTATTACCCAGTAATCGCAGCAGACTAAATGCAGCTCAAATTGTGTTTTAAAGGGATAGTTCACCCAAAAGTGAAAATTCTGTCATTAATTACTCACCCTTGTGTCGTTCCAAACCTCGTTCCAAATCTTCGGAACACAAGATATTTTTTGATGAAATGTGAGAGCTCTCAGACCCTGCATAGACAGCAACGCAACTGTAATGTTCCCAGGTCCAGAAACGTAGTAAGGACATCGGTAAAACAGTCCATGTGACATCAGTGGCTCAACTTCAGTTTTGCGAAGCTACGAGAATAGTTTTTGAGCGCAAAGAAAACAAAAATACAAATTTTTTAACAAATTTTCTCCCCCGAGTTACGTCTTCCGCCATTTTAGGGAGTATAACAATGCATATGCACACTTTCCCCTAAGCATAAACAATGCTGATTACGCAGATTACATTCATGCGCGTGTTTTCTCCCCCGAACATAAATAACGCTGATTACGTCGATTACGCTTTTGGGTACTCTCCAAAATGGCGGAAGACATAACTTGGGGGAGAAGAATTGTTAAATAAATTGTTATTTTTGTTTTCTTTGCACTCAAAAAGTATTCTCGTAGCTTCGCAAAACTGAAGTTGAGCCACTGATGTCACATGGACTGTGACCGATGTCCTTACTACGTTTCTGGACCTGGGAACATTACAGTTGCGTTGCTGTCTATGCAGGGTCTGAGAGCTCTCACATTTCATCAAAAATATCTTAATTTGTGTTCCGAAGATGAATGAAGGTCTTACGGGTTTGGAACGACACGAGGGTGAGTAATTAATGACAGAATTTTCATTTTGGGGTGAACTAACCCTTTAAGTTTTAAGTTAGAATTGTCAATTTTACTGAAAATTTAAATTTTATGCTTCAACTAAAATATCTACTAGTCTCCCCCTTATTGTGAACTTTGAGTGCACATTCATGTCATTAGGTTCAATCTTTTTGAAGATTTTTTTAACCCTGATACCTGTATTGACAATCCAGGCAGTCCCACCACAGCTTCTCAGATAGCAACTTTGCGCGGCACCAACGGTCAGGGCAATCACGACAACCTGTGCGACCCCTACAGCGATCCACGTCTGAGGAACTCCTCGATGAGCCTGGAGGAAAAGAGCCGCACTGTGAGCAGCTCCGGATCGTTCCGTGAGAGCCTGGAGGAAGGTGAGACTTCAGAATGATTCTGATGGATCTAAATAAACGATTGTGAATTTGTGCGATTTTTGTGCACTTTGGTGTGTATAAAGAGACTAAATATGAGCTAGTATCACCTGAATGCGTTATTTCTGTCTGCTATCAGAATTTACTATCATAGCTTAATCCATAACGTCATGTTTTTGGAAAAGAGGAAATAAACCTGCATTGTTCCGTTAGCTAATAACTAAATGATAGGTTGTCATTAATGTTAGGGTTTTCAACAATGCCAGGCTGTAACGTGTGTCCTTACTTGCGCCAAAGCATAAACAAACAAAGAGCAGCTTTGTTGGCCTGGCAGTCTTTTCCCCACAGTTAATGTTGATTTGATGATTAACTCGCCTGCATTGGCTCAACACCACTTGTCCCAAGGCTCTTTTGCTTTTTGTATTTATGATTCATGTCTTTGTAAGGTAGTGATGGTGTTGATTTCAATGTGCCAGTGAACTTAAGCAGTGGTGTTCAGGCTTGTAAAAAGAACAACAGTTGCTGTTCGCAATGATGCATGTCCTCAATCTAATGTAGTTTTTTTTAAAGGTTATTTTTGCCCAGTCTGTTTGTTACTGGCTTAAAAAGGAAAAAGTTGGCTCAGAGAGGAATTACTGTTACATAAATTTGTATTTGGGGAAATTAATGTGCACTGCAGAGCTTTAAAAGCACTGTGGTGGCACCATGGTAAAATGGTGGTATTTTGATGATGAATGATTACCATATTCAGGTGCCATAAAGGAATTCATATGTATTCAGTAAGGATGTATTACAGTGATAAAAAGTGACTAAAGAAATTTCTAATGTTACTAAAGATTTCAAATACATGCTGTTCATTTGAACTTTCTATTCATTAAAGAATACTGAAAAAAAATTATCATGGTTTCCACAAAAATATTAAGCAGCCCATCTGTTTTCAACATTGTTAATAATCAGAAATGTTTCTTGAGCACCCAATCAGCATATTCAAATTATTTCTGAAGGATCGTGACAAAGACTGCTAAATTCCAGCTTTTATTTAAAATGTCATTCTTGTCTAGGTTTTTTGTCTAGGGTAAAAAATCCCCCTTATGCAATTTCTCTGGACCGTGAAGAAACCATTTGTTCCTTGAGATCAGTCATAAATACTGATCCCTTAGTTTAGTTTAAGCACCACTCGACAGAGTTATTTATTTTTTTCATTTTGAAAATACAAGGAGAGGAACACACAAACTCATAATTCTTTGCGAATATGCAGTGTGATGAAGGGGATTTATAACCTTTTATCACAAGGGCAAGTTGAATACCCTTTCATCCACAAATGAATTCACAGTACATTTGTTTTGGCACACTTTTGTTTCCTTTTGTTTTTGGTTTGGCAATAACACATATCAAGAATAAACACACTTGCACAAATAACTTATCAGAAATATTCTGGCCATAAAGCTATTGTTGACTAAACAATAGCCCACTAAAAGGTGATAAGCACTTTATGGTGTTTCAGTATGTGCTAGCTCATCCTGATAATCTTTTCATGTTAGTTTTTCAATGGCTCACATGCTACTGCAATACAACAATGGTTTTATTTTGATAGTATTTTTCTTCTCTTCACAGTTCATGGCTCATCTTTGTCTCTAGTCTCTAGCACATCCTCAGTTTACTCTACGGTGAGTCAAAAGATTTTAAATTGATGCTAAATGTTAAAGTTTCAGTTTCATATGTCCGGGTTGTCTTGTGATACTTTTGTTAGCTTTACAAACTTACAAGTTAGTTGTAAAAACTTGTGTAGTGTTTTCACTGTTAAAGTCAATAGACTTTATAGTCATAAATGTCAGACTTAATGCGAAATTACAAGCAGTTAAGTTAGAGATAAGAGAAATGAACCAATGTTTAAACTGCGTTTATCAGGTAAAGGCAATAACACAAAATCCTCATGGTGACTTGTCTTTCTCTTAAGTGTCTTTCTTTACACAGATGCTCAAAAATCTTTATTCCAAACCATTAATCTTTGTCTTTTCTTCTTTTTCCATCTCTAGCCTGAGGAAAAGGCTCAGACGGAGGTGAGAACAGCATCCCTTATTTCTTATAATGTAAATTATTGACTGGGTTGCACATGGGAGCCTGTAGACTGTCCAAAACACTGTTTTTCTCAGCTGGTTTGTCATTTTAAACACACTTTGATGTAACTCTCTTCAAACCTTTGAAAATGTCTGTGTTTGTCATGACGGTCTTCGTGGTAACTGTCCTTGATATCGACTCTTTAATCTTTGTGTTTTATGTCTGCATCCAAAGTTTCCCTTTCATGCTGATCAAGGGCTAGTCTCTCCTTAGCACATTATTATATGAGAAACCACAAACTGGTCTGACATTAGCATCAGAAGTCAGCTTGTGTTTGAATAACTGAATTTAATGTTTGTTTAGATCCGTAAGCTGCGGAGGGAATTGGACTTGTCGCAGGAGAAGGTCTCGGCGCTCACAACACAGCTCAGTGCCAATGTGAGTACACTGGACAGTCGTTTTGGCACTATTAACCACAATATACCTTCAATAAACACTGCATCACTTCTTTCTTTCAACTAGTTTTCATTCCTATTCAATTCTAAATCTGCTTAGCATAGCTCTTGAGCATCAAGCATCATTGTGAATAAATCTGTATTTGATAAAAAGTCGTATTGTGAGATGTAAAGATCCAACCAGGAGATAAGAAGTCACAATTACTAAAATAAAATGGTAAAAATAATTAATAATATATATTTATTAATATATATATATATATACACACACACATATTATTATTATTATTATTATTATTACTATTAATTATATATTATTAATTATTTTTATATTATTTGTTTTTTATTTTAAAAAGTCACGCCTATGAGATATAAAATTCCAAATGTAATAATATATAATAATTAAATACATTTTTTTATTTAAAAAAAAGTAAATTGGGACATAAATTTGCAATAAAAATTATTTTTCTTTCATTTAAAAAAAGTCACAACTGAGGGATATAATGTTCAAATTATAAAACAAAAATTAAAAATATTTTAAATATTATAAATGTATAAATTAGGTTA
The DNA here is from genome assembly GCF_001515645.1 of Sinocyclocheilus grahami. Lineage (NCBI taxonomy): Eukaryota > Metazoa > Chordata > Actinopteri > Cypriniformes > Cyprinidae > Sinocyclocheilus > Sinocyclocheilus grahami. The sequence goes on along the minus strand of NW_015505209.1, from coordinate 730,973 downwards.
GTAGTTATAGAACCGGTTCATGTTAGATTTGTAACATGGTGTAGTCTTGACTTTTGTACAGCTTTAACAGCTGGTAAAATAGTGATTTATTTTTCTGGCTGCCTACACTGTATTGAGTATGTGTGTATATTTGTGAGGTGCACCTTTAAGTGGAATTATTTGCTCAATAAAACAAATATGACAGCCCCCATTTGGCCGACACAGCCTAATGAATCGTCACATCCTAAAACCCCTATCCATCAGTCAGCTCTCATATGGGTTTCACAAACAAAACTAGAGGCTTTTGCCTTTCAGGGGTTTGTTAAAGTGTTTTACACACGCACAAATGCACCGACTGCTCCTCTGCTTGGACGAAAACCTTTTGAGGAAGTTATATTGGGGGTTATCTGATGTTTGAAACAGCACATGCCCAAACACAAACCTCTGACTCCCTCCGATGGAAGTCATGCAGATCTCCAGTCCCTTGATTATCGGCTCATGTTGCATATGATACGCTTGTTGTGTTGTGTACGAGTGTGGTTGCTCATTGTTGGCGGCCACAGCTGAGCAGAAATCTAAGGTACACGTCGTCCTCTGCGTTTTAGTACGTACGCAGTTCATCACCCCAAAGATGTTGACAGGCAAGGCTAACTCCAGTCGAGCAGTTACCTGGCATCCTCTGAATCATTACCCATCTTTGAAGAGGGTCTGTGAGAGGACTAAACCAAAGCCTCTCAGGCATAGCAAGAGCCACAGCGGCAGCTCAAAGAACCAGAGTAAATGGAGGAAGCGAGAATTCACTGAGGTGGGCTGAAGATGTTTGACTTTTTAGAGCTGGTTGTTTAATATGATGATGCTCTGAGGGAGTTTGTGATGCTGCTTAGTTTGAGGATTGTGTTTGTGACTCTTGGGATTAAGCTATTGTTGTTTTGTAGCATGTATTATATATATATA
>NW_015505209.1:703636-729897 GCF_001515645.1 Sinocyclocheilus grahami | reverse complement strand
TATATATATATATATATATATATATATATATATATGCTGTCAAATCGATTTAGCATGATTAATCACATCCATAATAAAAGTTTGTGCTTGCATGATGTGTGTAATGCGTATAAATACACACACATGCATGTATATATTTAAGAAATATTTATGTGTGTATATATACATATATTCATATTTACATATGCTTTATATTATATAAAAAATTTAAATATATATTACATATATATCTTAAAATATATACATGTGTGTATTTATATTAAGAATATTCAATTATACTATACTATCCACAATATTATATACATTTATAACTATTTATTGTTAAGATATACAGTATATATATATATTGTATATCTTAATACATATATATAATGCATATTTATTATAAATGCATCTTATAATACTTATATAAATTATATAAAAATTAGCTTATATTAAAAGCAGAGTATAAATAGTTTATTATATTTATTACCTGTATTAGTAGTGTTTATCATTTTGGAATTTTATTTGTATTTTTTGTGATATTTGTAGTATTATTATGAATCGATTTTAGACCTTATTAATTATATTATATGCATGCGTTTTGTGTGTGTGTGTGTGTGTGTGATATTAATTGTGTCATATTTCAATTTATCTCACAGTTGAAAGTAGTATTGTTTATTATGAAAATATATTATGAATACACTTATGTTATCCATATCAGTTATATCGATCTATAATATATTATACTGATTGTTTCTATGTATATGTATGCATGTGTGTATGTGTGAATATATATAAAAAGCAAATTAAATTATACTATACAATCCACAATATTATATACATTTTATTGTTATTAAAAATATATATTAATGCATTTTGTACTACATATAGCAATTATATAAAACATATCTTACAATAAAAGTAGAGTATAAAATTGTTTATTATATTTATTGCTTATAGTAGTAGTATTTATCGTTTTGTAATTTTATTTTTACTATTTGTATTTTATTTCTTTATCTTTTTATATTTGTATTTTGTATTTATTTACATACAAATATTTCTGTATTTATGTTCCTGGTTTTTGTTGACATTAGGTGAGGATGTCAGTCTTTAAACTGGCTATTGAGTTTTTACCCGTTTCTTTATCCTCTAAATGTCAACTTAACAACCCGAGTTCATGCCACAGCTTGTCTTTATCACAAAACTCAGTCTCACAGACATATTTGGCTCCATTACTGACAAGCTGCGACCCACATTTTTCTAGAAATGTGATCATACTTTAGTTGACTGCTCAACATCTGGTTTAACTCTACTACTGCTTTGAGTCTTTGTCCATTTATGGCATTTTGCTTAATAAAATAAAACTGGTTTACTTTGTAAATGAAATTGTGTGTGTCCTCAGGCTCACCTTGTGGCGGCTTTTGAGCAGAGTTTAGGAAACATGACCATCCGGCTGCAGAGCCTGACGACGACGGCAGAACAGAAGGTGTGTGTGAGAAAGACTGTGTGTTTTGTTATTTGTAGGGACGAGAATTTCTGAAGAAGTCCTCATGACATATTATAACCTAAAATCCATCCCTATGAGGAAAACAGCCTCATTTGGTCTCTAAAAATGTACTATTGTTAAATATAATTGCATATTGTTTAATATCACTTTTTTGCAGGACACAGAGCTGAATGACTTGAGGAAGACCATTGAGCTCCTTCAGAAGCAGAACTCAGCGACTCAAGCCACCATCAATGGAGTCATTAACACACCAGACCCAACATTAACAAACCGCAAGGGTGAGATCTCAATAACTTCAGTACAATAAAAAAACAGGATCACATGTATTACCTATGCTTCATTTTTCTTTTTCTTTCTCTCCCTCAGTTTCTCTTGATTCTGTCAACGGGTCGCCTCAGTCCCAGCGAGAGTTGCGGATCCACAGGCAGCCCTCATCAGACAGCGTCTCCAGCATGACCAGCGCCACCAGCCACTCCAGCATTGGCAGCAACCTGGAGCTGGATGCCAAGAACAATAAGAAGAAGAAAAACTGGGTAAGTGCTCAAACCCATCCATCCAATGCAAAGATACCTTCTTTTCTCCTAAAACACGGTTCTCTCCAAGACTGAGCAGACTAGTTAGAGTTAGATCAATGCTAGATTGGATTATTTCTTTCTTTCTTTTAACCATTTAAATGTTACATTTTCTTTTCATTTGTGGATGTTTCATGTCATCAGCCTACATGTGGTGGAGGAAAGGTGAATACTTATGTCTTAGAATTAGACTTCTAAACTTAGAATTGTGGGTGATATTCTTGGCTTTGTGTGTTTGTTTCAAACAATTAATCGCGATTAATCGCATCCAAAATAAAAGTTTTTGTTTACATATTATATGTGTGTGTACTGTGTATATTTTTATGTATATATAAATACACACACATACAGTATATATTTTGAAAATATTTACATGTGTATATATATAAATATATTTAATATCTAAAAATATTTATCTTAAATATATACATGCATGTATATGTATTTATATATACATAATCATATACACAATACACACACATATTATATAAACAAAAACTGCGATGTGATTAATGGTTTGACAGCACTATTCGTTTTGAAAGTGTAGAGTAAATATCAGTCATCAATATCATAAATTAATTTGTCCTCTTGCATTCAGGCTGTATCATCTGGTGGAGGAAAATTACCTGATAACTACGTATGCAAAGCTAACCTTGTTGTCGAAGTGTTGATGTCGTTCTGCAGTTTTAGAGCTAGAACCAGTGTTTTTCATCACTAGATTTATCAGATTTATGTTGTGCAGGTGATCTCCTCTCCTTCAGAATGTGTAATCCAAAACACATTTTGCATTTGTATTATAAAATCTGCTAACTGTTCGAGCGAGTGGTTATTTAGCTACATGGTGTTGAATATGTTTTTTGTCTGATTTTCCCTGTGCTTTCATGTTATGGTACAGGTGTATGAGGTAAGGTGGGATAAATGACTCCTTCGGAATATCCTTTTATATTTCTGGAATGTTTTAAAGGGATAGTTTATAAAGATAAACTTTAAAAAGGATATTAGCTACTAACAGCTGTGTGTTGAATGTTTCATAGTAACAGATTTGTTTTTTTCCACAGCTGCGGAGCTCCTTTAAACAAGCATTCGGGAAGAAAAAGTCTCCTAAATCGGCATCCTCTCACTCGGACATTGAAGAGATGACCGACTCTTCTCTACCATCTTCACCCAAACTCCCCTATAACGGCTCAACGGCCTCTTCTCCCATGATACGCAACTCCCACTCCAACTCCCTGTAAGCTCCTCGCATCAACAACAACAATAATACTAATAAAAATGTATTATTATTATTATTATACATTTATTTATTTTAATTAACTTATTATAATAAATATTATAATAATATCTGTTCATAAAAATAGTTTTGCAACCCATATTTCCTATGTTTATTTCATGCCAGAATGAGTGTGCAGAAGTTAATTTAAATTAAAATAATAATATTGTTATTTATTATTATTTGTTACTATTTATAATTTATAATTGTGTATTATTATTATTATAACTGTATCTATTAAGCTCCTCACATCAACAACAACAACAACAATAATACTAATAAAATGTATTATTATTAATGTTGTTATTATTATTATTGTACATTTATTTATTTAATTAATCGTTTATTGTAAATTATTATTTTATAATAATTTATAAATTATAATTTATTACTAAATGTATTATTTATAATAAAGAGTGTATCCTTATTATTATTATTATTATTATAAATGTATCTATTATCTAATTATCTAAGTAATTTTTTTTTCTTGTTTTAATAAAAATAATAATAATAACATTATTATTACTAATCAATGTATTATTATTTCTTATTTTTCTATAATAATAGCCCGATTCCTTTTGGTCTTGGTTCAGGAAGCACACCTTTAACCAGGAGTTTTTTTTTATATTTGATTTTCTGGAAACTTCTTAAGCCTCATTTTGGCTGGAAGAAAGATTTATAATAGACAAGCACCATTTACAGAGTGATTTAGTCTAGAACTAGGTAGTGTTTTTTGGAAAATACCACCCATTTTGTAAACTAAAAAGTTACACACACCCAAATTTTATGTTGCTACAGAATAACTCTCAATGTGATGGCACTTTATAAATGTCCAATGCAACGTGGAACACCCTCAGAGTTTCTCTCATGGTTGATATGTGTATGTTCGTAGTCCTCAACTGTCCTCGCTGCCTGCACACGGGCCTGTCTGGGGCTGTAGCAGCAAGTCCATGAGGTCTGCCTCACTGGCACGGTAAAGGGAATGGCACAAACAATACCAATATTTCTCAATCTCTGATGATCAGTTCCCTGAATAAAATGCCAAGAACAGATGTTCAACCAATGACTCCTACATTAGTCATTCTGAGCAATTAACAGTTTTAAAACACTATATGCCCTGATTCATAAATAATTAAGTATTGTTTCTATTTCCAATTCTTGCACTACTTCCACAGTTCATTGATGGAAAATTTCACTGTTAATCAGTATTTAATGGTTTGTGATTTTTTTTTTCATTGTTTTGATTCAAATTACAAAACAATGAACTAATCTTAAAAACAAAACAAAACACCACAATAATTAATTTTATTTGTTTTTGTATTTTTGTGTGTGTGTGTGTGTGTGTGTGTATATATATATATTTAAAAAAAAATTTTTTGCATTGTTTGGTATTTAAGTGTTTTTTGTTCGTTTGTTTGTTTAGATTTTGCTTTGTTTTTTATCTTTGTTTTGTTATACTGTTTTCTTATTTGTTTGCATTGTTTTCATTTTTGTTTTGTTTTTCCCGCTGATGATACCAATATTTCTCAATCTCTGATGATCAGTTCCCTGAATAAAATGCCAAGAACAGATGTTCAACCAATGACTCCTACATTAGTCATTCTGAGCAATTAACAGTTTTAAAACACTATATGCCCTGATTCATAAATAATTAAGTATTGTTTCTATTTCCAATTCTTGCACTACTTCCACAGTTCATTGATGGAAAATTTCACTGTTAATCAGTATTTAATGGTTTGTGATTTTTTTTTCATTGTTTTGATTCAAATTACAAAACAATGAACTAATCTTAAAAACAAAACAAAACACCACAATAATTAATTTTATTTGTTTTTGTATTTTTGTGTGTGTGTGTGTGTGTGTGTGTATATATATATATTTAAAAAAAAATTTAAATTTGCATTGTTTGGTATTTAAGTGTTTTTTGTTCGTTTGTTTGTTTAGATTTTGCTTTGTTTTTTATCTTTGTTTTGTTATACTGTTTTCTTATTTGTTTGCATTGTTTTCATTTTTGTTTTGTTTTTCCCGCTGATGTGTTTTAAATTAATCTTGTTTGTTTTCTTTTCTGTTTGATATTACGTATGTGTTTGTCACAGGATTTCAGAGTGTACAGACAGCGAGGCTGAAACAGTCATGCAGTTGCGCAGTGAACTGCGTGATAAAGAAATGAAACTCACAGACATCAGATTGGAGGCTCTCAGCTCCGCCCACCAATTGGACCAACTACGAGAATCCATGAACCGCATGCATGTGAGCATCTGCTTTGACAAGACGATATGTTTAAAGGGACAGTTCACCCAAAAATGAAAATTCTGTCATTAATTACTCACCCTCATGTCATTCCAAACCCGTAAGACCTTCGTTCATCATCAGAACACAAATTAAGATATTTTTGATGAAATCTGAGAGCTCTCTGACCCTGCATAGACAGAAAGGGAACTAAAATAGTCGTTAAAATAGTCCATGTGACATCAGTGCTTCAACTGTAATGTTATGAAGCTACGATAATACTTTTTGTGTGCAAAGAAAACAAAAACTAACCCTTTAATACAGTACATGCTTATACTCACACTTAATCATTCAATATGTTTGACATGGAGGCCAATTTTGTTACTTAATTCTGTCATAAAATCCATTTTATCCTAACAGATTGAGATTGAGAGGCTGAAAGTGGAGAATGACAGATTAAAGTTGGAGAGCCGAGGCAGTGGTAGCAGAGCTCCTTCTCAGATGTCCATCTCCCCTTCTTCCGTGGGCCTTTCTTCTCAACTCAGCCTCACAGAATCCACCAGCTTAGGTAGAAAAGACTTCTTAACTTCAAAAATTATATTTTTGTGGCATTGTAAGTTATTGAAATTCTCTGTTGAATTATAGATATGTTGCTAGAAGACAGTGGAGATGGAAGTTCCTGGAAAGAGGGACAGCATGCGAAGGTTGTGGTCAGTCTGGAGAAAGATCCAGAGTGGAAAGAGGTACAACTCAAGACATTTCAGCAAAAATAACTCAATGATCTCATCAGTGTCACTTCAAACACTTCTTTGTACTGCTTTTGGCAGGAGTGCAGACCTTCTCAGTTCTTGCTGGGCTGCATTGGTGTCAGTGGAAAAACCAAATGGGATGTCCTAGATGGTGTAGTCAGACGACTCTTTAAGGTACAAAAACTCTTTTACTTAGAGTTTAGAGACCTTTAAGCTGAAATCTTATGAAAAAAACACGTTCCTGTCACTCCAACAGGAATATATCATCTACGTAGATCCTGTCACGCAGTTGGGTCTGAACACTGACAGTGTGATGGAGTACAGCATTGCAGACATCCATCGCGCCAGTGATGCAGATACACCAGAACTTCTGCCATGCGGTTATCTTGTGGGAGAAAGCGACACCATCTCTGTCAAGCTAAAAGGTACGACTGTTACTCTTTTAGAAGCAACTAGTCTTGAAAACATGACACCACACCATTGAAATACATTGACGACAGGTCTCTGACAGTTTCCTCATGACCGAAGCCTTGTCTCTCTATCTGCAGACTTGTCTGTCAATAGTGAGGACAGTTTGGCGTTCGAGACGCTCATTCCAAAGCCAGTTCTGCAGCGATACATCTCTCAGCTGGAGGAGCACAGACGAATCATCTTTTCAGGGCCTTCTGGCACAGGGAAGAGCTTTCTAGCAAGCAGACTGGCCGAGTACTTGGTCCTAAAAGAGGGAAAACAGCTGGAACATCAAGCAATCGCCACTTTCAATGTTGATAACAAAACTACTAAGGTCAGTTAATCTGATTGAATAAATAATACAAAATTTAATGACAGGTTTATATCCAATTCACTTAATAATTTTCTTTGTAAACAGTGAGAAATTGTAGGCAGCTGATTTATTCAGCAATTTAATAGATTCTAAACACTTTTAGTGTTACAAAACTCCAAGGTTTTTCTTTCAGCATGATGCAGATTTGAAGGTTCAGGTACTAATGCACAGTGTGCTTTATACAGGAGCTGAAGCAGTACTTGTCCAACCTGGCAGACCAGTGTAAAACCAATGTACATGCTGTTGACATACCTGTGGTGCTTATACTAGATAACCTTCACCATGTCACCTCACTGGCCGAGATTTTCAACGGCCTGCTCAACTGCAAGAGCCACCAGTGGTGAGCAACACAACGCATCATTATGGCAATGAATAATGCATATGTTTAAATTAAACTGAAATGTTTTATATAGCAAATATAGGCTGCATATATCTGATAAGAATACAGTAAAAACAGTAATGTTGAAATATTACTACAATTTAAAAGAAGTGTTCTCTATTGTACTATATTTTTGTATTTTGTTATATTTTGTACTGAATTTTTCATGTGATGTCAAAGCTAAATATATTTAGCAGCCATTACTTCAGTTTTCAGTGTCACATGATCCTTTAGAACAGTGGTGAGCAACACAACGCATCATTATGGCAATGATTTTAACTGTGAAAATGCAGTTTTTTTTGTTTACATTTTCATGTTTCATGGTAGATTTAATTATGTTTAATTGTATTATTTTCTCACAGTCCTTACATCATTGGAACCATGAATCAAACCCCATCACACACTCCAAATCTACAGCTTCATCATAATTTCAGGTATCATCTCATTCAGATTTTAATTTACTACTATTTTGTAATATTTGTAATATTTTTGATAATATTTATATTTAATTTAATATTACTATTATTACAATTTTTTTTATTTAATACATACATCATTTTTTATATATATATATATATATATGTGTGTGACCCTGGAATATATATAATGCATATGTTTAAATTAAACTGAAATGTTTTATATAGCAAATATAGGCTGCATATATCTGATAAGAATACAGTAAAAACAGTAATGTTGAAATATTACTACAATTTAAAAGAAGTGTTCTCTATTGTACTATATTTTTGTATTTTGTTATATTTTGTACTGAATTTTTCATGTGATGTCAAAGCTAAATATATTTAGCAGCCATTACTTCAGTTTTCAGTGTCACATGATCCTTTAGAAATCATTCTATGCTCACAAGTTTAAAAAAATATATATATATATATTAAATTTATAAAATTGTATTTTTCTATGTATTATATAGCATATATAATTTGGGTTAGCTAATTGCTATACCTCAACTCTCCACAAGAGGTCCTGCAAGCATTTCTCAACACTTATTTTGCTCAAGCTCATAATACATATTTCAGATGGGTTCTGTGTGCCAATCATATGGAGCCGCTGAAAGGTTTTCTGGGTCGGTACCTGCGACGGAAGCTTCTAGAAACCGAGATCAGCAGTCGTGTGAGGAACGGCGAGCTAGTTAAGATTATTGAGTGGATCCCATGTGTTTGGCATCATCTCAACCGCTTCCTGGAAACACATAGTTCTTCTGATGTCACAATTGGTGAGTGTGGAAACAGCCAATCACAATCACCCATATGCCTACCTTAGAATTTTTCAACTCTTTCTAATGTTGTTTCATATAAATAAATCACTATTTTCTTATGTATGAAACTGGCTTAATATATTGATTCGTGTAAAACATCTTTTGTCCACCACAGGACCTCGACTCTTTTTGTCCTGCCCAATGGATGTTGAAGGCTCAAGAGTGTGGTTCACCGATCTGTGGAACTACTCCATCATCCCCTACATGCTGGAGGCTGTCAGAGAAGGGCTGCAGGTAAGGTGCCTTCCATCATATGTCCATCATTACAATACTGACATGCTAAAGCAAACAAACAAATAATTGTCTGTTTGTTCTGCAGATGTATGGGCGTAAGGCAGCATGGGAGGACCCAGCGAAGTGGGTGATGGAGAGCTTCCCTTGGGTGGCAAGTCCACAGCAACACGAGTGGCATTCCCTGCTACGACTTCGGCCAGAGGACATAGGGTTCGACGGGTACAATATATCTCAGGAGGGCAGTCCAGGCAAGCAGCCTGCTCAGGGAAAATCAGAAGAAGACCCACTCGTAAGTTATTTAAAGTATTTAAATTGTATCTACATAGTTCTTACTTATGAAGATTTACCATGTAATATCCTGTTCCTATTACCACAGATGAATATGTTAATGAGGTTGAAGGAGACAACTCACTGCGCAGGGACCGAGAGCTACGACAGTGATTCCACCAGCAGACACGCTGAACTCTTCTGAGACTTTTTAATATCAGATTCGTCTTTTATATGAATCTACAAGGTGCTGGTAACCTGTAAAACAGCGTGCTGGAAACCCTGAAAAAATCATTATTGCTCAGTAAGTCACATCACAGCCTAATCATCACCTGAAATGCAAGAAAAAACATGTTCAAAAAGTGTAATCCTGAAATGGACACTAGATGGTGGTATAAATGTTCAAAAAGGAGATAAACCTAGTTGAGATGTAGCAACTCCAAGACTATTGCTAATTCATGTTTATTTTCAGTCATATATTAAACTTTCTAAATAGTATCTAATGTTGGGTGACTTTTATGTACTAGTGAACAATTTTGGTGCTGAACTTTATAATAATGCCTTTCAAGACTTGTTGAGACAGGCTAGCTTATGTCTTAAAGATCTGTAACTTTATACAAATGCAAATAATGCAAGGACATTATAGCCTTCCAGTGGTGCACTATCTGTGGTACCTAACAGAGATATAGTTAAATATGAACTGCATTGTGGTTGCTTTTCACCAACAAAAAAGTGTTTTGGTAACACTTGCATAACATAAAGATCTGTTTGGAAAAGTATCGATAATATTAAAGCAAATTTTGTGCCAGGAGCATAGTTTGTGCCTCTTTATCTTGTACAATATTCTCTATGCAATATTGTTACATTCAAAGAATATTTAACTTCATCACAACAGAATCTCTGGTCAAATTTTAGTCAATAACAAAAAAGGTTTTACCAAACAATCTCAATGAATAAAAACTATTATGGACAATATAGTGGCATTATTGCAATACTGTTGATATCAGGAAGACTTGAAACCAAAACTTACTACACTTTTATAGATTTTTATCAGTCTACAAGGACAGCTGCATAAAATGAGTCTGCTTTGTTCAGTGTGAGAGTATGTTAAGGGGAGAAAGAACCTTCTATTATGTGAATCATTAAGGTCTATACTGAAGATCTTGGGGTAGTTATGCATTCAAAATGATTTGGCACAAGGATCTGTGTGATGTGCTTTAGTCTGAATATCGAGGGTTAGTGTGTCTAATGTGGCAAACGTTTGCATGAAGTCCAAATAGATTACTGAGAGATGTTTTATTTGAAAGATAGCATTTAACTAGAAAAATACCTTTTTCAAAGGTTCCTTTTAAAATTATTTTCTAGAACATGTTTTAATAGAAGACCTTATGCAGTATTTCTTAATTTAGTTTTTTCTGTTAGATCTCACCAAATAATTTGCAAGATTTTTTTCTTCAACACATGAAAACTTTTGTTGGGAAAACAATTAAATGAGTTTATAATTAATAATAATATAGTGTCTACTTTCCCATAAATTGATGATAATTTTAGAAAACAAAATACTGAATTTTGATTGAGTTTGTGTATATTTTCAGTTGTAATATATTGTAAATATTTGCCTCATGTTTTATTTGTTTGTGTAGTCTTTAAGGGGAATTGTTTTATGTAAAGTTGTTGTTGATGTTTAATTATCTTTTTCAGTGTCAAGTCAACATAGTGATTGCATGTGACCCTTTTGGAATAAATGTGATTATTTTCCTCTCCAATTGAGTCTGTCAGTTACTCAGTGGCAAACTGTCAACAGTAGTGTTTTTCAGTAGCTGTGGAAGGAGTGAGCAAGTAGTGACATTGTTTCATTGATCCATGATTATTATTGCCATTGATTATTGGCAGGTCTGATAATATTATATAATATTATAATATTACTAATAAATCTGATCCATTTAAAAAAAAATTTAACTTGAGTAGTTTGTCGAAATGGATACAAATATTGCTTTTTAGGTGAAGAAAATGATGCATCATTTTAATTTGGTCAAAAATCATATAAAGCCTGTTGTATCTGACCATGCATAAATGTTCATTTCAAGGCAGACAAAAACGAAAATTTTGGTATTTTGCTTTGGATTTTTAATTTGTAAAAATATTTTTTCACATGTATATACATTTTTTTTTTTTTTTTACAAAAAAACATCAGTATACAAAATAATATAAGACTTTTAAGTTAGAAATGTGCCATCTACGTATTTAAGATGATAGACGAAGTATCCCAAATCATTAAGAAAGATTATAATAATCTTGGTATAAAAGCTCCATACAAAATATTCATACAAAACACTATACAAGCTGCCAAAAACGCAGCGGTTACGACGTTCTCTCTTAAACTGAAAGGTTTCCTATAAAGTTCACACAACTAGCGTGTCAAACAAGACCACTTTTCTGAAAGTTTTCCTCCAGTTTTGTATAAACATAAGTCATTAAAAATGACAGTCTGCTTAATGATTATGACACGGTTATTTCCTCGTCCTCTGATTCGGAGAAGTCTGAGTGCTTGCTGGAGATAGAAGGCGAAGTGAAATGTAAATCTACGTTGAGCTCGTGATCCCCGCGCGGCTGACAGAAAGGCGCGTGCGGGCTTTCTCCCAGAGCCGCGTCAGTTTCAAACTTTTTTCCAACGTCGCTCAGGTCAGGATTAGGGTTCATTTTCGTCGGTAATGTTTGTTCCCTGCAACCTCCTGACGACAGAAGCTCTCTTTCTTTGGAATTGCGCCATTTCATTCTTCGGTTTTGGAACCAAATTTTAACCTGATGAGAAAGAGTTCGCAAGACATGAGCACACCAGTTTACCTCAGACACCCACAAAGGTACGATACAAAAATATGTTTGTGGACAACATCAGCTTACCTGAGAGTCTTTAAGGCCAAGTTTCGTCGCCAGTTTCTTTCTGTCTGGTTTGCTGATGTACTTCTGTTTCTGAAACATCTTCTCCAACGCTTTTCGCTGCACGTCAGAGAAGACGGCCCGTCGAAGCATTCCTCTCCTCGGCTTCCCTCGAGCCGTGAGTGGCCATGCGAAAGTTCCGGGAATAGGCACTGCTGAAGACGATGCTATAGGAAACAACCAAACAAACTCTTTTAAAAACAGTGTTTCTCTCAAAATAAGCTAATACGAGTCTTTTCTAAGAACAGGAAGTAGTCTTTGGGCTTGGAACGAAAGTTGGGCTTTAATGGGTTTTTTAAAAAACTAAACCATTTGAGTGATATGGAACGAGGAAGCTAATTAGCACATTGCTTGGTTCCCAAAAGCATTGGTATGGTAACAAGGGCGAGCAGTCATTCAGAGCGCTCCAGTGAAAGATAGAGGTGCTAATGAAGCGTGGACGGTAATTGTGTAGTAATGAACTGACTGAAAAAGGCTTAGGACAGGCCACTAAAGCCATATATTACGGCCACAAAAGAGATTTACACTTAAAAACTAAACACAACGGCATGCCAGGGACATTTTGAGAATACTGATGGCGGGGGACTGTGTTTGCCCCCAAATATTTTCATTAAATGGACACGAAAAGCCATTCATACTGCTCAAGTTGTTTTGTTGACGTATTCACACCGCAGTGAAAAGAATCAGTCTATTATCGTCGGTCTGAATGAGTGCACGATCCACAAGGCTGTTTGTAGCCCGCATTCATTGGATTGATGGACATGAAGCTTAACGCAAAATAGACCCACTTTTATTGGTTTTATCTGAGGTATACTTAGCTTGAACCAATATACAAATATAGTTTTCGTAATCATTACTCTGTTTAGAGTAAATTTTGAGAAACTGTTATAATCCATTTATATTGCTACTAGTGAACACAGTAGCCTAATTAAGACTACTACACCCTGTTAAGCAATTTTCATGCTGCTACATGAGACCAAAACTTTTGCTTGGACTTCCCGTGAAGACTCCCCACACTCTATGTGGTCTTGTGAGAATATTGAAACACTGAATAGAAGCTAATAGGGGAATTAGTCCATGACTGGTAAATGCCTATCAGCAGCATGCTTAAGTCAACGACGGGTCTGTGTGTGGCTGCCCAGAGGGAGCTGACCAATTGGTCATGGTGCTGAAAGCATTGTTGCCAATCAGTAACTAAGTACACTGGCTCGGTGGGAAAAGGCAGCGATGAAGAGACGCCAACAGTTTGCTTGAGAGAGCGGACCCGCCTTAAATTGGGACCATGACAATTCCGGCTAATTTGTGGATTAGGGGAAGCGGTGCAAAATGTCAGCAGTCACTGCGTTTGCTAAATAGGGCATCAAATTAGCGAGACTGATTCCACAATGTCCTACAAATTCCAGCATTGGAAGCAGATTCTGAAGGCCCATCAATTTGACCGAATTAAGAAATGACACAGCGATTTTTTTAGGAACCCACCTGGGAAATATGATGCTCTGATGAATGGGTGGAATGAGCCGTCAAAACATGGGAACGGGAATGTTTTGGCATTCATCCCTTGCACTGAAGGTGGTGGTGAAGCTATGACACAAAATAAAGCGGACTTTAAATGAAATGTACAAGTTGAATGAGACATATGCGTTTACAACATAAATGTCGCTAAGTTCTTAATGAGCGTATTTTAAACAAAACATTCAAGACAGTTACTCTTTTTGATGCTTTATCAGCAGTATAAAGTTGCTAGTTTATAAACATAAGAGAAGCCTACCGTTTCGTGTTGTTGACGCGAGAATCGCATTCACTCCAAACTTCAAGTAATTTGGATCGTTTGAAATTGATGTTTGAGGAGAGCTTGATCTTTTTGGCAAAGATGTAGACATGGAGACGTGGACTGCGGAGGAGTTGTTCAGAGTTGTGGCTCCTGTGGCCGGAGGAGATCCGCTTGGAGACGGGATGCTCCTGTGCATGAAGGCGGCAGGTCTGCTGATGCGCAACAGGTCCTCCACCAGGAAACTCGAGTGCGTGGTGAACGCCGACTGTAAAGTGGGAGGCCAGGAAAGAGCCGCCGAGGGCCGCAGAAAGTTTGGATACATAGCAGGTGGCGCAATAACACTTGGCAACATCATTGCACCGTTTTTTGTTGAAAATGACAGCGAGGAATTCACGCGCAGCTACTCTCTCACTGCAGAGTCTTGCGTAGATTAGAGTCCAAGAGGGCAGAATGAAGGAGTTCTTGCCCGTCCCTCTCTTTTCCAGGGGTTTTATAGTGGACCGCTGGAGAAGCCTTTTCATGGGTGACAGCTCTAACAATGAAGTTCAACCAAATTCTCCACGTGAGTTCCGTTTACTCTAGAGGCGGCGCGTCCTGATTGGACAGAAGAAATTCGGATTGGATTAGACACCACAAGCAAACCGCAGACAACGGACTTTTACGGGAAACAAACCCTTGGAGTCTATAGTTAATCATCATCATAGTCTTGCTGTTACTTATATTGCAATAAAAACACTTTCTGCTTTGCCTACGAACATTTTTTTTAATATTACATCTTTGAAACATAATAAATTAAAGGAAAACCAGGCTCTAAAAATAACCAATATAATGAAAAGGGGGGGATAATCATTTTAACTGCAAACTTAGAAGTACAATAGTGCTGGGTTACAACCTGTTAAGTTAGGCCTAATTAGGCTACTAACGTTATTCAACCAATTTAATTTAAACTATCACTGAAAAATTCGTGTAGTAATGACAAAAAGGTTACAGATGAAGACATTTTACGGTATAGCCTATTTTACGGCTGTACTGTCCAGTGTTTGTAAAATAAATTAATAAAAATGCTAACGCAGGATAGCTACACTGTAAAATGATTTTTTTCGAAGTTGTAAATAAAACAAAGAATATTTGACTACATATAAGAAAATACTACTAAATAAAAAGAAATTCAGTGTAGTAGTTGCCAACCTCTCTTTTCTGCTCATAGATAGATAGATAGATCCGGAATAACAATTCTAGACAACATTTCTTTCCTCCATGGTTGACTGAATTAGGCTACACAGGTCACACACATTTTCTTCCATTGAGTTACAGATAATAAAAAAGAGGAATTTCATTGTGTGAGGAGCTGGGTCAGAGAACATGCTGCGCCACACGTGGATAAGGTTTAATGTGCTATGGCAAAGCACAACCTTTCAAGTTTTGCTGCTAAACCGCAGGGGGAAAATGGCCAACGCCTACTGATAAAATATATTATAAAACGAGAAAAAGTGCGAACAAAAGGATTTCTTCTTGGAGGCTTTTATTGGGACAGACGCTCTCTTCTGTCAGATGCACCAAAAGAGGTGAATCCCTAAGCCTGTGGGCTAAGACCTGTGACTAATGGCGTTTGACCGCTGCTCTGTCAGGATTTGTCCCACTATCCATTCATTTTCTTGCAGCTACCTTCACATTTATCTCCGCGGAGTCAACTCGTGCGCTTTGATTTGGACAGAAAAAAAGGCGAGGGGAAGACAGTCCGCGTGAGCCCTGAGCGATGACACGGCGAGTAAATCTCCATGAAATTATGCGCCCGGCGTTGCTCTTTCGTACAAATGGATTGTGATACTGGCTCTTTAGACAATATTTCAGAACTGTTTTAAACGATATCAGCTCGACAGCCGTCTTAGTCCATCTTAAGAAGTCTTAGCAACCATCTTAGTAAAAGCAGAGAAGTCTTTGTTGGAGGCATCGCGCAAGTAATTTTGGGACAGCTGTAATTCCCTCATTACGGCCCAGTAGATATCCCTAGCCTTTTTACTTTGGCCAACATAACCAGAACTTAAAATAGTAGTTGTAGCTTTATTATCAATCTACTAATCAATCTATCTTGAATCACATTAGTGATAATTTCTTCATTGAATGCAACATTTTTGTTGACAGCTTTTGCTGCAGCTTAAACAAGTATTAAAACATATCAACACGCCAATAACAGTCGCATAAGTGATTAGCATGTAATTATTCCAGTTTTACCAAATAATACGACCGTTAGATTTTCATCAGTTGTTTTTAGCACCGCCCGGGGCAGTCGTATTAAGACACCTCATCACCTTCAGAAAACCCAAAAGGACTTCTGCACGTTCAAAGCACTTTATTCTTTCTCTTGCACTTGAAAATCCCTCTATTGTACCTATCAAGCAGATGGTTTGCAGGAAATATAGCTTAGCTTTGGTGACCGAAACTAATTTCTGCTTGCTTTTCAAGCCATGGCATGATTGTTTTCTCTTTACCAATTAGAGTGAGTGCAGCTGGTCGGGCGCTGAATTAAACCCATTAAAGACACATTTCTAAGATATTATATCCACATAAATGTGCCTTCCCTCCTCCGGACACACATTAACGCCCGCGCTTTTGCATTACAGGCTGTGCTGAGAGGCGATTCTCCTTGGTGAGCTCAACGGCATAAACCGATAATGATTTGGCATCATTTTATTATCCGCATTCTGTAGTTTTGGTCTCTATAAGCAACTTAAGTGAAATGGCAATGCAATGATTAAAGCACTTTAAAAACAGTAATTTTAACAGAAAACTAAAAACTTGGCAGTAAAACTCAGTACTTTTATAATATTATTGAAATGTATGTTTTTGTTTATAGAAAGTACTCATTATAATGTATGGGGGAAGATTAAAAAGAATTATAATAGTTCAAATATGTTGGTAGGCTATAATAATACTATTTAATTAAATTACATGTAGACCACTCAGGAACAGAAAAATATTAAGCCACTAAAATCTCATAATGCCTGTTTTGTCACTTTTTTCTTTTGCTAATTTCATTATTTATGGAACTTTTTACAGAGTAATAATAACCCAATGCAAATTATGATTAGACTTTTTTAATTGAATTAATACTTTTAAGTAACATTTTAACACTGCATTTGAGTCTGGTTTTAACACCTTAAGCCGCCCTTCGTGCAAACCCCTTTTAGACAGACCCAGCATCTGGTTCTGTAGATCCGAGGACGGCAGAACACTGAGGAGATTAACCAAGACCCAAAATACAGAAAAGCATTGACAAGCATTAAATTGATATTAACTCTGCATTAAACATAACGCCGGAGCAAACATAAGTCTGTAGAACAAAGCGTTTTGATTTGCGTCAGACAAAAACACCTGTTCTGTTCAGACAGCTTTTGCGCAACACGTCTGCAGCCTCACAAATCACCAAATGGAGAAACATTTGTCCGGTAACTTGAAGACCAGTGTTAGGTTGTAATTTGGCTTTGAAGCATGTTTTGGTTAAATTATTATTAATTACATACTTTAACTACACTATAAATTAGTTAGACGACATAGGTTTATATACATATATATATAAAACCTATGATGATATATATATCGCGAATGAAATTGAGGCTGTTAGGAAGCGCACGTTCAGTAATGTTTAGCTATAATGTTACTTTTGATCGTTCAGGTTGCCAAAACCACTAAAAAAGTGTATTTGAAAAATCAGAAACCATTGAGGTGACAGAGGTAAAAAAGGTGACAACATTTTTTTTTAATTGAAAACAGCTGTGAAAATTAGACTTGATCTATAGATTATAAGAGAGTACAACCTAGCAAAATAAGGATCACTTCAAATAATTAGGGAATAAATTTAGCTTTTGTAGGTTTGTGATATATGTTTGGCTTTTTATATCCCATGATTAACCATTGTAAATTGAGCAATCAATCTTTATATGCTCAATACATGATGTGTAGGCCTATTTTACATTTAAATGTAAACTTTTTTTCCATTTCCTTAATTTAAGACTTATATTTTAGAAGATATCATCATTGCATAGTAGTCATTAAGTGCTTTGATAGAAACACAAGCATGATTAAAATGTTTAAAATGATGGGTGGGTTTGTGTGTATTTCAGTTTTTGTTGATTTTCTTAGATAATTAGGATGCAAAATTAAAATCAATTTCCCATGGATAATATATTTCTCATCCTCTGTTCTTTTAAAGATAATACTTAGTTTAAATACATTACAATACAATACCCATCAATAGCTAATTCACCATATGCATTTAAAAGAAAACGACAAGCTTTTGAGATTTAAAAAAATCTCACAGAATCTGTTCATTAGATTTAAATTGGTCATGGGAGCTCAGGCCACATCAACGTGAAAAATTTATTTTCTTCTCATTTTAATCTCATAAAGTTTCACAGTTACGGCAAATCTCTTCAGACTCCTCAGCACCTGTCAGGTTGTTTTGAAATAAAGCTTGTAAATGGCTCTAGTTAAATTGTGTTTCTGGGGAAGCCCAAGCGTTGCTACGCAGCCTGAAAAAAGGAACAATCCTCGTGGTTGTCAAGACCACTTTAAATTAAGGGCTTGTTGCTAACAAGCAATCACTGCTGCAAATAAAATGACCCGTGGTCATGCTAACCTGTGCCATTTTTCTTGCTGACGCTCATAATAGAAAAAGCCACTCAATGAGCTTAAAATGGGACACAAACAACAAAAAAATTCAGTGCTTGGAGGGAGGACTCCCTATTTAAAGCTAAATGCTTGTATGGGGCTGTAGGGTGGTGTTGAGAGTTTGAGCCCATCAGCACAATCTTTAGCTTTGTTTTAGACCTGAACTCAGAGAGCAGGGGAGAGAACCTTGTCGAAAGGCTCCTATTGAGTATGCCTGATAAGTTGAACATGGGGCAAAGCAGACGTAGCTGAGGCGCTTGTGTACTGAGGAGGAGCTGGGGTTGTTCGCTGGCCACTTGAATGGGGGACGCCAGCGCCCGTTGGCTGGCTGGTATTGATGTGGTTTAGCCGAGTAATCGGATTGAAAGTGAGCCACGGTATTTGTGTCAGTTCACATTTCGTCAAATGCATAATATGCATGGCCTTGGCGTGGGGATTCTGTATTGAGACTTTGGCTTGCAATTCAGCATTATGAAAAGGCAAAGCCTCATTTAATTCAAATATAACTCTCACTCGACCATTTACAGATTGCTATATTTGCATAACAGCAAAGAACTTTTGCCTTTTCAAGGCCTGACTGTGTGTGTGTGTGCGCGGGTCCTATTCCTGCGCTTCTCCCTGGTCAGGCCTTAAAAGGGGAAAATGTACGCAAATGTGCGAAATAAACGGTTTTCTCACAGGGATAAGCAAACAGGGGTAAGGGTGAGAAGACGTTAGACGCTGACATTTAGCTTTTTTCCCACTGCAGGAGCAATATGTCGAGTCGGACAACAAAGCAAAAGTACTACGGTGGTGTAATTCGCCTTAAATGACGTGCACTCTCACACGGTGGCGGTTTTGAATGGGATTTTGTTGTGGACTCTGTTACGTTTCAGGTTTTTTAATCTCTCTTTTGTTGAATGCTCATTTGAACTGTAATTATGTATTCTTTGGATTATAATTTACTTTCTAAAACACAAAATTGTAATAATCATTTAAAAAATGTTCATGAACAACAAAAAAAGCTCCACTATTGCCAAAGGAGAACTAGTTCCACAAAGACCACAAACTTTTTATCCTCTTGAAATAACTCAGAAACCAATATGTTTATTTATATATAAAAATAATATTGTAACATTATTATAGTAAGTAACACTTATAATCTCCAAAGAACCATACAGACAGTGTTGAGGAGTAATGGTGTTATGTAATTTTGTTATAAAATAAATGTAACTGTAATCCATTACAGTTACTGAGAAAAAATGTGTAATTAAATTACAGTTAAAGTTAATGACTTTACAAAGGGGGTTACATCTGAATCTTTTTTTGCAAAAAGCTAGGATATGTTGAATAATATTAATTTGCTGCTTTGCCTGTTTTTGATGTGCACAATGCCTCCTGCCATTTAAAAGCAGTTTAGTAAAGTGATGCTGTTGTGATGCTTTTGATTAGTTCTCTTGTTTGAATTTGCTGAGTTCTACTGTAAGGTTAATGCTGCCTGGTTTAAATGTTTGAAAATGAAACAATTGAAAACATTTGTTCGAAATTTAGAAAAGTAATCAAAACTGTAATCAGTTACATTACTTTAATAAAGTAATTGAAATAGTTACACTACTTATTACATTTTGAATAGGGTAATTTATAATCTGCAATCTATTACATTTCCAAAGTAACCTTCCCAACACTGCATACAGCCAACTCAAGAACTCTATACAAACAAAAATTCAGATGCTGCAAAGAACCATTCAAGAAGCTTTATTTTGTGTAGTACCTACACATCACAAAAAGAAAAAGACACCTTATAAAGTGGCTGGCCAATGACTAATGTAAATAAAAACTGATGTTTCAGTCCTCAAACATGTATCAAAATGAAACACCTCAGAGGAGATGGACCCAAAGAAACTCTTTTTGTCACCTATTAGAGTAAGAAAACTTAAAACATATTATATTAATACGTATATTTATATAATTCAAATAAAAAAAGAATAATAAAGGTAGCACTATATTTAAAAAAAACCTTCAATTATATAAAAAATACCCTTAAATTAAAAAATGGCAAAATAATATCTTCCCCGACTGACAATACATTATTATTTAAAAAATGTATATATTTTTTATTTTAAAAGTGAACCAGAAAATTGGATTTATTCTTCCTCAGTTCAGTTGAGCATTTTTTTTAAAAAGGAGACCTGGATCCTTCTTGATGGACAACCTGGAGCTGCTCCTGCTGAAAGCAAATAACAACATACACAATCAATATATAGAGTACCATTGAAGAAGACATTCATGGTACTGGATCATAGCACCTTAAAAACCAACTCCAAGTTTTCACTGTGAACTAGACACCACTTTGGCTGGTGTAAGAATGATTTCCCATCCTCATTCCTGGAAAAGGCCAGACCTTTGAACATGTCTCCATTTTCATAATCCATGTCCTAGACTTTCATGTGTTCACCACCCTCAACTTCCAAAAACAGACGCGACAGTACCGCTTCTTCCGGAGGAGAGTGAAGGGTGGGAGAGGTGGTGTTAATATCAGCATGTCGGACCTGAGATTAATCCTAATCTCCTCTCTGTGTGCTGCAGGCCGTGGGGTTGAAAGGCATGGGGAAGTACCAGTGGGGGTGCTCTGGCCCGGGATCTCCTGCCCGGAGAGGATAATGCCAGTGGCGGAGCCTGCTGGTCCTGTGGAATCCAGCCGGAATCCCCACTGCTCCGTGCTTTCAGCGCACACTTCCTGAAGAGGTGCGTGATATTGGCCTCCCACCTCTCGGACCCAAAGAAAGCCTGGGCTAACAAGCTGTTTCTGTACCCCAAAAGCCGTGTTTCTGGCGCACATCAAAGTTAAAGCCACTTCTTCAGAAAGTGCGGAGATGTGTGCAGGATAGATAAATGTTAATCTCCACAAGAAATAATTCCTTATGGAGAGAGAATGTGGGCAGCAACAGGTGCATACTTGACTTGAATCACTCCCGTCACTGACATCCTAGTATGGTATACAAGAGGAAATCATATTACAGACACTTCAGAGAACTGGCTTGTTATTAACAATCACTGTAAGATTACTCTAATTTGAGACGATAATTTACCTTCCATCTTTAAAGATGCATATATCATAAATTGTGCATATATTCTCAACTTTACTTTAATCTCTCCCTTCCAAATGTGGTGAATATTGAAGCCTATTTCTGCCTTCAAGAAAAAAGGTACTTTTATAAGGTTTATTTCTCATAATTGTGACTTTATATGCCACAATAGTACTACTACTAATAATAGTGTCTTTCACACTACATTTTTTTAAAAAGTTGAGTACAGTTTACAGGAAAATACTATTTCACTCTTTCTAGTTTCTACTTGAACTATGTTTAATTGAATGTGTTACCTTACACATGTTTTGTTTGGTAATTGAGATTTACTAGCAATTTTTGAGTACAATTGTTTTTCAGTGCGGTTGTAATTTTATAACTCAATTATCTTTATCTTTTTTGTGACTTAATTGTGACTTTTCTTATAACGGCAACTTCTTATCTCAAAATAATATTTATATCTAGCAATTGCAATTTGATTTCTTTTGTCACTTTATATCTCCCAGTTTTGACTTAATTTCCCATTAACTTAGTTTCTCTTAGATCTATCATAAAATTTGCAATTTATCTTTTAATCTCCCAATTGTGACTTTATTTCTTGCGATTTATTGTAATTTTGACTATCTCACAGCGTGACTTTGGTTCTTATTTTAAACTTTATCTCACAATTACCTTTTGTAACTGAGGCGGAAACAACTTTCCATATAGGTGAAAGAAGACAGAAGCCAACAGAAGCACAATGCTTTAAACGTGGAGGTATAGAGAAAGAAAAGAACAGGAAAAAAAGGCCAAAGAGTGACTTCAATTCTTCTTTTCTGAGGAGACTTCATAAAGTGAACAGCCACTCTAGACTCAGTGTTATTTTCTGCTGTCCACTGATGGTCAAGACTGATGGCAGTAAAGATCTATACATTCCTGCGAGACCTTTGACCCCCTCTATATTCTAAAGACCCTCTTTTAAGACTGGCACGTATTCAAGCCCCTGGCAGTGCATTGCTGAAAATGCAGATCAGATCAACCCAGAAGCCCACAAAACCATCCAGGAAAAGTATAAAACTGTATATTGGCCACAGTGTAATGCTACATGGAAGAACTGAGCAGTAGCAATGCTCACAAGACAAATTTATTGTCTTTCTTTTCCTTAAAGAAGGCACACTGGAGGCCTCTCCTTACGCTTCGCACAAAAACCCATCCATGAGTAAAGAGGCCGGCTGAACACTTGGCCTGCCCAGCTGCCTTGAAGTGAATGGGGTTTCTTTTTGAGGCCATTCAATGCTTTCTGTCTCTCTGCATACAATGTAGGTGTTACTGCTTAGAGAGAGAGTGAGAGAGAGAGTCAGGAAAATAGTCACTTGAGAACTGAGGCTGTTCTTCATTCTCAGTCAGTCATGAAATCATTCCTTCTTCAGATGAGGAGGGGTCCTGCTCACAAAGGGCCAGGGGACTCTCAATAGCCATCCTAACATTTTTATGGGACCCTTTCTTATCCAGATAATAAATCTGATTTTGAATAAAACATGGATCCTCCTATATATTTTTATATGCTGAGGACAGCCATTAAGCCGATAACTTGTAATTTAGGAAATGCGTATTCATTAGCAAACTCATTGATGCTGATAATCATACAGACCCCTTTTTGTGCCTTCATATTAAAGGATATGTTATTTTGGCTTTCGTTTTGGATTTTACTGACTTTTTTTTTTTTAACCTTTTTCCTTATCATTCTCAAAGCTAGGGACAAAAGGGACTCTTTTAGCAGTCTATAACCCTCACTGGGTCAAAGCGAAATCTAAAGACTATTAGGGCCACAGTGAGAACAAAAGGATCAGTGGGGGGAGTTGTGAAAATGGAAGGCTACCATTCCCCCGCACTCAAACGGGATGTAGAGATCGAAAGTCTCGTTTCAAATTTTGCCGTTTTCATGGAGGTCGATGGCTTGAATGAAAGTCTGCTGGGCGTCCACCGCTGCGCAGGGGACTTTTATTCTCTGCAGAGTTTCGGGCCGCAGTTTGACTTGTTCTCAAAAGGGTGGCATGTTGGAGACCTCGACCGGAGGTGGCGAATGGTGCAGGCACGCGAGCGCGTCCTCTGGCAGGGGGTTACTAATCAACACTCCGGTTGACTGTCGGGACCGACTTCAAGAGGCTGCCTCTAAGAGGCCAGAAAGTCTCTTCCCCTCCCCACTGTTGTTTTGAGTTGGTATGGAGAGACTTTTTGTGCAGCTGTCTGTGATGCCGAGCGCAGGCCTTTAGTAGAGATATTTTGTAACTTCAAAAGTGTTTGATGGTACAGTCAAGTTGTTGTTTTTTTAAATAGCATTATACTGTAGATATATTGACATGCTTTTTGTCATTACATTTCCAATGTCATTGTTGCCTTTAATAAGAAAAAAAGTGGTATTTAGACAGAGTCATCATTTGTTGTCTTTGTATTAAATATGTTGACATTAAACATAAGACATTGGTTGAGCCATTTCACCTTATTTTTATATTATATTGATCAACAAACAAATTATCAACAAAATCATAATAGCAATAACTGTAGATTAATGAGAAGTATTCATTTTTAAAACTTATTGATTATTCTTGAATGTCCTATAACAGACATTTTTCAACCAATAGGGAAAAAAGCTGTCCAAACCTACCTGGCCCTACGTGAAAAAGTAATTGCCCCCTAAATCTAATAACTGGTTGTGCCACCCTTGGCAGCAACAACTGCAATCAAGCATTTGCGATAACTGGCAATGAGTCTTTCACGTCACTGTGGAGGAATTTTGGCCCACTCTTCTTTGCAGAATTGTTTTAATTCAGCCACATTGGAGGGTTTTTGAGCATGAATGGACTGTTTAAAGGGTTAGTTCACCCAAAAATGAAAATAAGCCCATGGATTACTCACCCTCAAGGCATCATAGGTGTATATGACGTTATTCTTTCAGACGAATCCAGTCGGAGTTATATAAAAAATTGTCTTTGATCTTACAAGCCGTTTAATGGCAGTCAGCGGGTGTTGCAGTTCATCAGTCCAAAAGAAGTGAAATAAAGTGCATCCATCCATAATAAAAAGTGTCTCACACAGCTGCGGAGGGTGTGAACAAAGAATTGTCTTTGATCTTACAAGCCGTTTAATGGCAGTCAGCGGGTGTTGCAGTTCATCAGTCCAAAAGAAGTGAAATAAAGTGCATCCATTCATAATAAAAAGTGTCTCACACAGCTGCGGAGGGTGTGAACAAAGGCCTTGTGTAGCGAATCGATGCATTTTTGTAAGAAAAATAACCATATTTAAAACGTAATAATCAATTTAATTTAAACGTTGTACACTGAAGCAGTTCCAGGCAGATGACGTAGGACGTCTGCGTTGCGCATGCGCCGCTCTGAAGTGACGAACACGGAAGCGCAGGGGAGAGATCAAAAGAAAACAACGGTCACGAATTAGAAGTACAAAACGAGGATTTGTAAAGAAGAATGTCGGAGGATTTTGATATAAGCCAAGAGGAGACTGGTTATCCTTTGCTAAAGTAAGGAAACTTTACTTCCTTTGCTCCTGTAAACAAGCGTTGGTTTTCATGAGACTCACCGGCACATGCGCAACGCTGAACTCATACGTCATTAGCCCGGAGCTGCTTCCGTGTACAACTGTTGGCGCAAGCTAGATTAAAGTGATTATTACATTTTGAATATGGATATTTTTCTTACAAAAACGCATCGATTCGCTACAGGACGCCTTTGTTCACCCCCCGGAACCATTTGAGCCACTTTTTATTATGGATGGATGTGCTTTATTTCACTTCTTTTGAACTGATGCACTGCAACACCCGCTGACTGCCATTAAACAGTTTGGAAGATCAAAGACCATTTTTAATATAACTCCGATTGGTTTCATCTGAAAGGAGGAAGTCATTTATGCCTAGGATGGCTTGAGGGTGAGTAAATAATGGGCTAATTTAAATTTTTGGGTGAATTATCCCTTTAAGGTCATGCCACAGCATCTCAATTGGATTTAAGTCCAGACTTTTACTTGGTCCACTCCAAAACCTTAATTTTGTTTTTCTTGAGCTATTCAGAGGTGGACTTGCTTGTGTCTTTGGGATCATTGTCCTGCTGCATAATCCAATTGCGCTTGAGCTTGAGGTCACAAACTGATGGCCGGACATTGTCCTTCAGGATTTTCTGATAGAGTGCAGAATTCATGGTTCCATCAATTATTGCAAGTCATCCAGGTCCTGAAGCTGCAAAGCAGCCCCAGATCATCACACTACCACCACCATGTTTGACTGTTGGTATGATGTTCTTTTTATGAAATGCTGTGTTGGTTTTACGCCAGATGTAACGGGACACACACCTTCCAAAAAGTTCAACTTTTGTCTCATCATTCCACAGAATATTTGTCCAAAAGTCTGGGGGATAATCAAGATATTTTTTGGCAAATGTGAGACGAGCCTTTGTGTTCTTTTTGATCAGCAATGGCTTTTGCCTTGGAACTCTCCCATGGATGCCGTTTTTGCCCAGTCTCTTTCTTATTGTTGAATCATGAACACT
>NW_015505209.1:649793-703604 GCF_001515645.1 Sinocyclocheilus grahami | reverse complement strand
ACAGGTCTGGCAGTAATCAGGCCTGGGTGTGGCTAGTGAAATTTAACTCAGCTTTCTAAAATAATGTGGTTAATCACAGTTCTTTCATGATTTAACAGGAGGGGGCAATTCATTTTTCACATAGGGCCAGGTAGATTTGGACAGCTTTTTTCCCTTAATAAATTAAATTATCATTTAAAAACTGCATTTTGTATTATCTTTGTGTAATAATAACATTTGTTTGATGATCTGAATCATTTAAGTGACAAATACGTAAAAAATTTTTAAAATGAAAACAGGAAGGGGTATGATTTTAGCAAATGGCTGCAATATAACAGCGTGAAAAATTTAAGGGGGTCTGAATACTTTCCGTACCCACTGTATACTGTATGTGTTTGTATTTACATATACATAACAAATATACACATACATATATAATATAAAATGCATATAAAACCTTATTTTGGATTCGATTAATCGTTTGACAGCATTCCCACCGGTCAAAATAGTGACTGTAAAAAAGGTTTTCATTTATAAACCTCTAAAAACCTTACTGACTGATGTTTTAATGCACTTCTTGCAAATATGGAAAAAATAAAGGGTCACAATTAAATATGTGCAGTTTCACATGGTTAGTGCAAATTGTCACATGACCAGAGCAGTTTATTTCCTGTTTGCACCACGAGAAGATGATGGCTGCATCAAAGCTCCAAAATGAAAGGCTAGTAAAGTATGTTAACATAAAGATATGACAAAGATTTTTGGTACACATTATCTTTAAGGTGTCTAGTATTAATATATGAATTCACATATATTCAGTTTTGTTGAGTGTGGTCATAGAATGAGTAAACATGTTGATGGTCACAATAGTGGGATAACAGTGAACTTAGGTATACAATATAAATCCAGTTGCAGTTATTAGTGAAAATTGCAATAAAATGTTGCAATGACAAAATATTGCACTAAATCAAAAGTTCAAATGTTACAAATAAGTTACAATATTGATGTTGTAATACTGGTAGTACTAATATAAAAAAATTACAATTTTGAAATATGTTGATGGTTGTATTTTTTTTTTGTCTTTTATCTCAGTATTCCTATCAGTGTTGTATAAGGGTTTTTTATGCATAATAGTAACTCTAGAATGTGATCAAACAGTTTAAAATAGCTGGGCTAAGAGATATAACAATTTATATTTTGGAGAAATATGTTAATTCAGTACTCACCTTATCCCACCAGTTACAATTGTGACCGACCATAAAACACAATTTTCAAAAAAGATTTCAAAAAAATAATTATTGATTATTTCAAAGGGTTACTAATGACACGTCATTTGGATATTGTCATGCCTGGGAAATATTTGGGATTAAACAGGCTAATATATATATATATAAGAAAAAAAACAATGGCATAGATTAATACATATATAATTTATATTAAATACCATTAAACCGTTAAGACTGTATCAAAGTCATTACGTTTTTAAATGAAAAAATTTTTTCATTACATTTTATGAAAAAGGACTTTGAGGTCAAAACTAAAATAAAACTTTGATGCAAAGAAAACTTTGAATAATTATGATGCAAAAATGTATGGACTTTGTAAAGAAAAAAAAATGTTTGAAAATGTTTCTGAAAATAATGACTGCATAAATTTATTTAAAGTGTAGCTTTTCACATCAAAAATTTTATAAACGTTTAGTTTTTTTATTTATACATATATTATTGATAAGATTAGATTTCTAAGATTTTTTTTTCATCATCTTGGGCAGCTGTATTTTGTGCTTGATCTGTATATATAACTGTCCAAGCAACAAATCTGAGACAAAAGTACAGACAACAGATAAGACAAAAAACAAATACAGTCCTTCAGAAAGCGAACACATGCATATTTTGCTCTCAGTTTGAGAGCCGTGTCATGTTCACCATACCTTCTCTAAGATTATAACACACGCTCAACCTGCCTTCCTTTCAGTCAGGGCCCCAAATCAGATTTCTCAAGGGTTGCCGTCACACACACACCCACACACACAGAGATAAAAAGCAAAGAGGAACTTGTGGCTATTCCCAAGCAACGCCTGCTCTCCGCATATTAGCCCCTCTTGAAAAGGGGTCTCTGCAAATGAAAGCGTTCACCGGTCATTCATCTCCCATTGGCTGCTACTGGTTTGCCGAAATGGGCCATATCTGTAACACTTGAAGAAGTCCAAAGGTTAGGCGAGAGTGAAAGCCGGCACTTGATGCGCTCAGTGTCTTGGTGGTTATGGTGTTTGCTCCCTCTTTGTGGTTTCCCAGCAGGACGCCTGTTGTCCGGTCACATTCACGTGCCGTCGCCACACACTGGAGACCTTCACCTGTTACAGAGCCACCACCAGACTTTTAACACCAGAATATCTGCCTTTGTGCTTCGCCTGCTCTGGCCTTTTCACCCGAACAGACTGTAATTTCATCCGTTTTTCATGGCTTTAGTTCCCGTGAATGCCTTACATTTCCATGTCTAAACATCAACAATGAGGGATTTCATGGACCATACGGATGAGATACCACTGCTTGCAGCTTTAAACACTTTGAAAAGTCAGATTTCATTAAAAATGAACAGTTTTTTTATCTAAATGCAAACAGTGGTTATTATAAGTGTGAATACATGTTAAACTCAATCAAAAACATTTGTGGCATAATGCTGACTATAACAAAAGCTCTCATTTTCTTAAAAAAAAAAAGAAGATAAAATCTGGGTTATTGTGAGGCACTTTTAATAAAAGTGAGTCAATCCGTAAACACAAAAGATCCCTTTTTACACAGTATAGCCACAAGACCTGAACAATATGCAATTTTACATGATGTGTGATAAAATCACATATTAACCCTTTCTTTGTAATGTTATATCCAATATTACAACTTTAAATTACTGTATAATGTTGATTTAAACATCTTTTACAGCTCAGAAAAAAATAATGTAGGTGCTTTTGTAAAATTACAAGATTCATATTTCTGCTTCTAAATCCCCCATAAATTGGCCCCATTATTTCCATTGTAACTGCATTATTGTACTTTTTATTTTAAATTTTTTTAGGAAATGAGGGACATTTTTTTGGATAGTGGATATAATATTCCTGTAAAAAGATTCTACTTTTGCAGCATTCATATTGATATGGACATTGTTGGAAATCAGCAAAAACACACCATCTTCTTAATGTCGTTCCCACTCCAAATCAAACTGTTCCATGTCATGCATTCAACTTTTCGGATTACGTTGAAGACAAAAAATATGCTGTCTGTTATAGTTTTCAGAAGGCTTCAGTCAAGCAGTACTTTTATCAGCTTCAAGATAATTACTTTTATCCTAAAGAGGCTGTCCGTCTTTGTTAACTACTTCTTCTCTGAGAGCAGATCTGGGCATCAAGTGGCCGAATCTGTTGGATGGGACGCCCTTCACAAAAGTGTATAGAGCGGTACAGACAGACGGCATTACCCCCTCCTTACGGTATGCTTTTGCATTTGAATGCATCCGCGAGCTCCTTCTTTGGCAGAGGGCCGCGCCACTAACATCTCTAATCCTTAAAATATTGTCAGAGCCCATGAATGCTGGCAGTCCCGGCATATGTGTAATTATTCTGTAATTCCCCCACAAATGTGATTTCTCTTGCATGCGTTGCGAGTCGTTACCCCCCACTCTTTTGTCATCCAAATAATTGTTTCTCTTTTTTGGGGGGATAAATCTGGGAATGGAAAGGGTGGCTCAATGGATAGAGCGACATGAGCAAGTCTCATATGAGCATGCAATTTACATACTGATGGTTTCTCCCATCTCTTGATTTGAACAAAAGGGGCAGTTTGAAAAGATGAGTGAAAATGAGGATGAATTCAGAGACGTCGTCTCAAAGAGAACAGTATTCTTAACAGACATGGAGCCAAATCACGTCCAAAGACTTGGCTACAAGACTATTGGACTGCTTCTAGATTGTTGTTTTGAGAGAAACTGTAAAATCTTAAAGTAGCTAAGATTAAACAGGAGTCTGGTTAATTATAGATCATCTAAAAATGATTTAATATGCACTCTAATTAAAATATATACATTTTAAAGTTATAATAGAATTTTGAAATATTTGAAAACCTCTCCAAGTCATTGTATGTATTAAGACCTTAAATGGCAGCAGCAAACAATCTGAAAACTTAAATGGCAACTTCACACTTCTCTCCGGCTTCTTTCTTCTAGCAAGCGAGATTAAACATGATTCTCGTTGAAATTTGAGGTTGTGAAATAATCTAAAAATTGCTATTTAATATGCACTATAATTAGAAAATATATATTATACAAAATCATAAATGAATTAAAATTATTTTTATTTTTATTTATAAAGAAAGTCATTCGAAGTCATTCAACTAAAGTAGTTTTACTATGATATTAAAAATACATAATAATAAGATAGCAGAACTTTACAGTATGAAAGTCCCTCAAAATATTAATCTACAAATACAAACAGTTTCATCATAACATAAAATACAATTTTGCTTTTGCTAAGGTCTTTCAGGATTTTCTCTTGAGAAAAAGACCCTAGTAATTTCACATCCAGAGTTTTAGTACAGATCTCCAAGATCTGAGTCACCAAGATATCAAACCCTACACTACTCAAAAATTTCAATATGAACTCAAATATTTCTCATCAAGCTCTTACAAGATTTCCAAATCATCTAAGCCATGCTATCTACAATAATTCTATAACAAAAATTCTCTTTTTTGTCTCTTAATTTCTCCTAATGAATTTTTACTTAAATACATACTTAAATATACTGAAATAAAACATAAGTGATGACTATGAGCTATGAAAGAGCAACCTAAGACCAAGAAAGATTCTCCCCTAAGCTTATCAGAGACAAAGTTGTCTGTCTTCCTGAGCTCTGCTCATTAATTCCACAACAATCGTCACATTTTCAAAAAGGCTGGAAAGCTTCCTTGAGAAATGAAGCAGAATTTAATTCACAGCGATTAAATTGAGAGTCTCAGACACCCAGAACCTTCACCCTCGTCTCTCCACGACAAACTAAGACGATACCTATCCACACTGTTAATTACCAACAAGGGTTATTTGAAGGGGGACTTTGAAGATGCTGTATTCTTCTCTCTTTCAGCTCCTCATATTGGAAATAATGAGAGTGAATGGCATGGGCCGTGGAGGGGTCTTGCCAGTTTTAATTTGAAAACCTCTCCAAGTCATTGTATCTATTAAGACCTAATACTGGCAGCGGCAAACAAGCTGAACTTAAAGTGCAACTTCACACTTCTCTCTGGCTTCTTTCGGCACGCAAGAAAGGAATCCCAAATAAGCTGAGCCTGCTTGCGATTCTCTGCCTTAATTAAGACACTTGTGCCCAACTAGGGCTTTCTTTCCCATAGTGCTGCTTACGAGTGTGTGTGTAAAACGAGCATGAAAGGAGAGAGAAACCACAGAATAAGTGTTTGGAGAGAAAAACATAGAGATTAATTAATGGACAACTTCACTTGAATGGGATGGGGTTCGGGAGGGTGTATGTGGGGGTGGGGGGTGGTGGCAATCCGCTATCCATTAAGCGTTGCTCTAGATGGGACAGAAAAAAATCCCTTAAGAAACTTCTCTCTTTTTGCATTCAGGATTTACTTTCAGCATCAACACAACATTTCTGTCAAAATTTCATCAGTGTCTCTCTCACTTAAACAGGTTCCCGTATGAAAGGTAACAGCTTGCGCTACATAAATCCCATTCCCAGAGGCCTACTGATTTTATGAATACATTTACTTCTTATTCTCTCTCTCTCTCCCTTTAATGTTTTCCTTGATCTAAGCTTATAGTTTCTCTTGACTGGGAAGACACATGGGGTCAAGGCCAGCAACAAAAGGCACGAAAAGCTGCTCTCTCATATTTCTTTGAGATTTTTTTCTTATCTTCTGAGTCAACCCTGAGTGACTCAGTGTTAAGTCAGATTATAAATAGTGGCTTTAAAGCACAGAGGTCCTGTGATCTCTAGGGGATTTGGCCAATGCTGGGGGTGTCCAGGTTTATGATGTCACTCTTCAGGCTGTCAGTCATTGTACACGGTGGGCTGGTGTGGCTATCAGTGTCATTTAGTGATGGTTCGGGTTAGACGTGCTTTCACAAGTAGATTTTGCATTTCCATTATGATTATTATGATCATTATTATTATTATATGTATGTGTAATGTGTATTTATATATACAGTGGTGGCAAAATTATTAGAACACTAGTATTTTCACCAGCTAAAAAATAGTGTGTCAGTAGGAAATTGGTGTGTCAGTAGGAAACATTTCCAAAGATTAATTTTGCCATTAATTGTAATAATCCAGTGAGATTTTTGTGGATGATGATAAGGATGATGATCTGGATGATAATGAGATCGGATCTCTGTGTGGAGCACTGGCTGTTGTCAGACTCCTTGTGCAAACAAAAATCTCACTGCGTCAGTACAATTAATGGCAAAATTAATGTTTAGAAATGTGTGTGTGTGTGTGTATATATACTGTATATATATGAAATATATATCGAAAACATGCCTTAAAATAATATGTCAACTTGACTTTAATATATTATCTTCACATAAATATATTATTGAGACGGTTTAGAGACTTATTTACTCATTAATTTTTATAAATATTTTATTCAAACTGTTAACACTTATTTAGCATGTTGTGTGTTTTTATTTATTATTTGAATACATTTATTTATTTATTGCTGTATGGTTTAAACCTGCAATATTTTTATTTTACTATTTTTATTTTTACCTCAACCAGTGTTATTTTAGTATCACTGAGATGCTATTACAGTTTTATAAATATTTTGAATTAATTTTGTATTTTTATTTTTCCTGTTTTTATTTTAATCATTCATTCATTCAATAATTCGTCTCTATAGTTTTTATTTCAGTTTTAGTTATTTTAGTACATCAAGTAAAACTAAATAAAAAATGAGAAATATTGCTTTAGCAACTACCTGAAAATAAATAAGTTTAAGTTTTTATATATATTGTTTTAATATATATATATATCACACACACACACACACACACACACATATATATATATATATATATATATATATATATACAGTATACACACAAATTACAAATAAATTACATTAAGTACTACAACTATTGTAAATACATATATTCATTTTCATTTCTTAAATTTAGAAAGATTATATAGACTTCAATTAAAAAATACTATAATTATTATATAGAATATTAGAGATATACACTTCCCTCTGTAAATCAATGAATATAAGTAATATAGAAATTATTTCTATTGTTATATATATTTCAGACAGAGAGAGACCATTAAACTTTCACAAATATATTTATTTATCTTTAGCATTAATATAGAACTGACGTGGTTATTTTACTTATCTGGCTCTTATTTAGAGTTGGGGCTACCATTTTTATTATCTATAAAACTAAAGAATAACAGTGGCTGGTGGCCAAACGACTTTTGTAAAAGTACTGTATGAAATTTTATTATGCAAGAAGAAGAAAAAACGGTTGCAGGAGACAATAGACATTTTACAGTACACTAGAGATTATTTAAAGTGACTGACTGCAAAAGTACAGTTTCTTTACATTTAATAAACGTCTAGATAGGCTACATGTCACTAGTAATAATTATACCCTGTATGTTATATAAAGTCAGTTAAGTTGATGTGTTTACAAATCTCTTTTAATTTAGCATCATGCCTTTTGTGTTAAACTTTGGCTCTGAGTGTATCCTGCATGAGAAAGAAGCTAGTGTCCAAATAATGGCCAGGTTAGCCTGAACAGATGGAGAGGTCACAGTCCAACAGCTAAACACAGAGCACATAAAAACAATGTTTAAGCAGAGTCTATTCCCTCCCAAAGACAATGTCAATCAAACCCACTTAAAATTTCTGATGGACATCTTTACAACTTTGCTTAAACAGGTGGAGAACATGCAAGCATCTCAAAGCGACACATCCTCCGTGGAGACATTAAAACTGTTCACAAACATTATTAGTCATTTTATAAGTGATAAAAATACTGCTTTTCAATCTCTCAAACATCCAACATTCATTGTGGGACTAAGCCGCCAGCAAAGCTCAATTAAGTCCATAAAACGGTGGAAGTGCCAAGTCTAAATGCCAACAATATTCTTTGATTTTAAAGTGATGTTCTTATTCAAAAAATCGAGGGTTATTTTTGATGTTTCTAATGGAAATTATTATTCAATTATTCAAGGGCCAAAAACTGCTATTATGCAAGTGTTGTTCTTTTTACACAAGATTTGATGTGATTTCTTTGTCTAACTCTTTGGCCTGACATGACTCGATCCTTTCATGTGATCTGTAAAAGCGCGTTTGTCGGCATCCGCATTGTTTTGTTAGCTTAAAACCCTTTGACGTTGGAGGTAATAGTTAACATGTCTTTAAAGTAGTCAAATATCTGGTACCAAAGGCCAGCATGTGCCACTGTCAGTCTCTCCTCATTAACAAGAGAAGAACAATCCACAGGAAGGAGACAAGACAGTCAAGACGGACTGATTTCGACCAACAATCCCTCATTGTACAGCTTCTTATATGCATAGG
Organism: Sinocyclocheilus grahami; assembly: GCF_001515645.1. Lineage (NCBI taxonomy): Eukaryota > Metazoa > Chordata > Actinopteri > Cypriniformes > Cyprinidae > Sinocyclocheilus > Sinocyclocheilus grahami. Next base: position 695,042 of record NW_015505209.1, on the reverse strand, counting down.
TCTAGTCTGAGCTAATTGAATTTAAAATGAGATCTTCCCTCAAGGTTCATTCATTATCTGAGTCTCAACAGAAGCACAATGGTTAGCAAGAACCAATGGCAGCAATCCTGGAAGAAATGAGGCATGTTTAGACATTTTTTCTTATGTCTAAGAAAAAGTAGTTTCGCTATGTGCTTTAACAGGCTGTACCTGCAGTGGTGCAAACAAGAAGTTTGCTCTTCGGTGGGCAGGGTCTGATGCACCCTCGTCCTTTGTGCGTGTGCAGAGAGGGTGGACCCGGTGGGCTTTGATTCTCAAACAGACTCCCTTTTCAGACGTTTCCCCTGAGCCTGGCTCTGAGCTTCTCTGCTCACATCCTCGGAAAATTCGGGAGGAGAAAAAGTTTATGGAAGCGAGCAGTAGTATATTCACCAGGCCGCCAAGGCCTTTCAGAGCCTTGAGAGTGAGAGTCTATAAGGAGGCAATCAAGCATGTGCTGGGAATAAGCTCAGTGGCCTTCCTACCTGTGATGGCCCCCCTCAAGTGCGGCTAAGAGACTCATTGAATGGAGGGAAGAACAATGGGCGAGAGGAACAAACAATTCAGAGAAGTCTATCATTCTGTATGCTGTTATCTTAGGCACTGAATAAAAGCAGACTCCCCCCTTTTCGGCCCGACAGTCAGCACTATTTTCAGGGACCAGTAGCACTCCTCAGGTCCCTTTCAGAGGCTCTCAACAGGTTCACGAGGGCAACTGAGGTAGTAACTTCACTTGACTGGAGTCACGGAGAATCTGAAGTGAGCAGCAGCAAGAGCGGCTGAGAAAAGCCTTTGTTTTGGATTTTATTGCCAAAGGGTTTTCCACACCAAACAAGCTGAAAAGCTTGCTAATATAAAATATTTATATAAAAAAAATTAATTTTGAATTAAATTTCAGTTAATTAAATTTATTATTATTATTTAAATTAATTAATTTACAAACTTTTATTTTGTAAAATTAAACACCATTGTAAAATGACAGCATTTACTCACCCTCAACACAAAAAGAGATGTTTAGCAGTTTTTGTGCTGCTCTCTTCTATATAAGGTAAATGGGGACAGGGGCTGTTCAAAAAAATAAATAAAAAATAGAAAAAGCATCATAAAAGCGGTCCATACAACTTGTGCACTATATTCCAAGTCTTATGAAGCCATATGATACTGCTTTAAAAAAAAAAGTAAGTCATTACTCACTGAAAATCTTGCTTGATGGCCTTTGCCACTGTTCACTTTTATTGCATTGAAAAGAGCTTTTGTTTAACTTTTAAATAACTCCACAGAAAAAAAGTCATCAGAAAATTATGACATTTTCATATTTGAATTAACTATTCCTTTAGGTAAAGGAATATTATAAGAATTACTACAATTCTCCTTTTGCAACATTTTAAAAAATTTCAAAATGTTGATGAAAAACAAAATCACATCTCAATCAACTTCCATTACATCCTCATTTCTCTTGCTTTCTTCACCTTACTTAGGCAAAAACCCTCTCATGCCTAAGTAATGCCATCCAAGACCGTAAGCTCTTGTGTAAAGTCGTAAAGCAGGGTTTCCTGGCCACCAGTGCTTTTCCTCACAGATGCACTGGCCCCTGCCTGTGGGAAACGGGAAACCATGACTTATCTGAACATATGGTTTCCCAATTCAAGTCAAAATGTCTGAGCCCTGTTGCATCTGGTGCCATTTTAGTTGGTTAAAAATGCCACACAGGACTGTGACGAAAGGAGAAGAAATGGAGGAAAATACAGTTATTACACACCCATGGGCTCATTTTTTCAGCTCATTAGCCACTGGCCTCCATGACCAATTAGGCTTTGTCACCATTGCCGGGGTCATTATGCTCACATCTTCTTGCATGCTCATTCAGCTGTCTTTAGGGAGAAAATAAAAGACAGAGAAAGAGAGCTCATTGACAGAGGCAGGAAAAGGCAAACCCTTATAAATTGATTGAAAATTAAAGAGAAAGTCACAATGAGATCATTTCGCTGCTGACGCTTGTGTCTTCATGAATATGTGGAATTTACAGATGATGCCTTAATGACTCCTAACTGATGCCTGCCACAGTTGTTTGAGACATTAGGGGAAACTTTTACCCAACACACTCGATCTTAAATTGCAAATGTTTAGTTTTTAAGCTCGTTTCGCTAATCCCGCAAAGTGGCTGTGTAATTATGAGAAAATAATAAACGTCTCACCTGAAGTCATAAGTTAATCTCTGCTTAAAAACTCAGCAAGCGACCTAAGGCAAAAAGCCAGTTGAGAGTTCGGTAATGCGTTACCTCCCCTGTGCAGGTCAGTTACTGGCCAGTATGTGTAAATGGGGTCCATGGGGAGAGGGTAGAACCGATGTCAATCACAAAGTTAGCTCATACAAAAGAGCATAATTGGCGTGGGTCCACCTCATCCCTGCATCCGAGAGCACTGTTGGCCCCGTGGGGCCTCGTGAACCCCCACCACCCCCAGACTGACCACAGTCCATTTATCAGAGATGGGGGGCAGCTTGGCAGGCCCTACACACTCCCCTGCATAAGCATTGCACACACTCTCACACAAACACACACACACAAACCAAACAAATATGCTGCGGGGACCGTGGCAGATACACCATGTAACAACAAATTTACAACAGGCACACCATGGAAATGGCTGGGTCAATATGATGACTAATGGTGTAAAACTGTGTGGATAACAGACGAGTGTGAAAGAACCAGATTACATGTTTATCTTTACTGATCAGAGAATCATTAAAAAAAATTCAAGATCATTTCCTGAGCAAAGAAAATAAAGGAAACATCAGGAAAATGTATATGTGACCCTGGACCACAAAACCAGTCTTAAGTCGCTGGGGTATATTTGTAGCAATAGCCAAAAATACGTTGTATGGGTCAAAATTATAGATTTTTCTTTTATGCCAAAAATCATTAGGATATTAAGTAAAAAATCATGTTCCATGAAGATATTTTGTAAATTTCCTACCGTAAATATATCAAAACTTAATTTTTTATTAGTAATATGCATTGCTAAGAACTTCATTTGGACAACTTTAAAGGCGATTTTCTCAATATTTTTTTTTTTTTTGCACCGTTAGATTCCAGATTTCCAAATAGTTGTATCTCGGCCAAATATTGTCCTATCCTAACAAACCACACATCAATGGAAAGCTTATTTATTCAGCTTTCATATGATGTATACATCTCAATTAAAAAAAAAATTACACTTAAGACTGGTTTTGTGGTCCAGGGTCACATTTCATAAAAGCACAATGATTGATTGATTGATTGATTGATTGATAGATAGATAGATAGATAGATAGATAGATAGATAGATAGATAGATAGATAGATAGATAGATAGATAGATCAGTCCATAAGGGTACATTTTGTTTGAAAATCTGGAATCTGATCCGGAATCTAAATATTGAGAAAATCACCTTTAAAGTTGTCCAAATGAAGTAATTAGCAATGCATATTACTAATCAAAAATTTAATTTTTTATATATTTACGGCAGGAAATTTACAAATGATCTCATGGAACATGATCTTTACTTAATATCCTAATGATTTTGGGCATAAAAGAAAAATCAATAATTTTGACCCATACAATTGGTCATTATAACCGTGCTACTTACGACTGGTTTTGTGGTCCAGTGTGACACACACATATTATATATATATATTTCCATAAGATTTAATAATATATATTTTTTATTCTTTTTGGTGATTTTCCATTTTTTGTCCGATGCCAGCACTTCCCAGCAGGCCATGTGTTCACTCTCTCTTTAAGTGAATAGGAAACCAGGCTGCTAACAGCAGGCTGAACAGTAGGCTAATTCACTGTGTTTAATACAAAGGAAGCAATTATATGCTAATCAGCACATCAGCAATGCTTCGCATCCCCATCCTTCACCAGCAGCACAAGATAACAGTTAGTCATGCTTCCTTTTAGAGCCGCTGACTTCTCCAATAGGCTTACTATAGGCTAATCTGTCAGTTAAAGTCTGCTATAGAGGTGTCAAAAGCATGCATTGAGAGACTATGGTGCAAATTAGCAAACATATTCAAAAATATTCTTACTATTATGTTTAAAAGTAGCATGAAGTGGCCCTGAAAATATTTGTACGTTTAAGTCACACCTAAAAATATAGGCATGTCATTGGTAAACCAATAGATGATAAATGATAAACCAATAGATTCCATTGTGAAAACAAAATACTAAAATGTATTTGAAATACATTTATTTTGTGCAAAGTGTACTACAAATACATTTATGTATTTATGTACTTAATAAAAAATACTCTGCAATTGTACTTTTAGTATACTTAACTGTTATACGTAAAGTCTGCTAAATAGGAACAACTAATTTTGTGCTTAATGCACGTTAATTGTGCTGAAGTAGTGCTGAAGTCCAACTAAAGACATACTGAAGTATATTTGATTGTGCTAAAGTGCAACTCTTGCAAGTATACTTCAGGTACACTTTAAATATCTTGCATTTAAAGACTGCATATTATACAGAGATCATACAATCCTTATTAATAGTGATATTAAAACACATTTTAGGCATAATATTAAGAAATGTGCATTGTGCGATAAAGAAATACTCCAAATAAAGTTTAAATGTAATTTTACATCAGTAAGTCTTAAGTGATAAGTCAATATTTTATTGGATTTGAAGTATACTTAGTATGAAATAGAAGTATTTTAAATAAATTATGGCATTTATGTAGGCTAATTAATTATTGTAATTGATGTCAGTTTCATATTTTATGTATTTATTTGACCTATTTTTTATGATTAATATTGGTGCAAACTGTGTTTATCTTTGCTTTGTGTCACTGTTTATACTCTTTGTGTATTTTAAACATAAAACAAAAAAAGAACCTGGGAGAAAAAATAAATAAATGATGGCATAGTGTTTTTGTTTTTTTTACTGAGGTTTACTGTTCAAATATAAGACAATAAGTATTTGGAAATATTTCACCTGTGTGAACTTGAAAGGTAATTATTCATACATCCACAAACAAAATATCAGCTTGAGACCAGTTGGTTAGAAGTATTATAGATTTGTTTGTTTAAAAAAAGTACATAATTATTTTTGTGTACATAATTATTGCATTGTTTGACATTTTGTTATCTAACGCTTAAAAATTCAGTCATTTTTAAGAGTGATTTAAATGCCAAAATTTTATATTTTTTTAATTAACCACAAATAATTGTCTGAAAATGCAAATGCTAACCAAAATAAAGGAATAAATAAAACCAATAACTGCTGAAATGAATTTTCAACCTCATCTTTCAACCCCAAATTCTTTCACATTTCACAAATGTCAATCAAACCCATCAAAACCAGCATCAGCACCAGAAGAGCTGAGAGGAAGTGAGTTGACCACGTCTCGGCTAATCATTAGCAGCCTTTTGTCTTTTCGCAAAAATCCAACAGCTTGCCTTACACTCTTTCATCAGCCCGGTTCAGTCAGCCCAATTGTTTTAATATGAACTTCCTCAAGTGTTTTCATTAAGTGGAGACTAGCCCCCTGCTATCCAAGCTGCCTCACCCCCTCAGAATATCTCCACCTCCAAAGACCCGAAGTGTCTTTCTTAATCAAATGTACATTTACTAGTCGCTTGACTTGAGACATCTGCCCCAAGCAACCAGTCAATATTGTGGCCCCAGTTCAAAGCAGTCAGTTCATTAGCTGTGTCAGCTTTACAACCAGAAGGTAATGGGTTTGAAAGTGAGCAACGACAATGCGCCGCAATGCAGGCCTCATTTAATAGTGATTTATCACCAGCCAAAAGCCCTGTTTAACCTTTGGCCAGTGCAGACCTCCCTTCCTCTCTCAAAGGATCTATTGTCAGCTCCCCAGGGCATCTTACTGTGTGAATAAGGAAAAGATGATCTAGTTAAAAGTCACGTCACTAGTCGTATCATTACAAGTGCAGCAGAACACTTAGCTGTGCAGTTAGCATTTCAAATGGTTCATTTTCTGTTATGTAACGGATAATATTTCAGCATAAGTGAGGAGATAAATGTCTGTTTTTGATGTATTCATTTTATATCATATTTTACATTTTGCTTGCTGTTACAATATTGATACAATATCACTGTGCTTGTTGTGACTCTCTTCTATAACTATTCTACATTTTATTTTAAGAAGAAAAAAATTAAAAACACCTATTTATCAAAATCCATTCTGTAAACTACTATTAAAGAGATATAAAAAGAAAACTCTGTCATAATTTACTCATGATCTCATGTCGTTCCAAATTTGTATCGCTCCACAGAAGAAAGTATCTTATTTTCATTTTTATTTTATTTTTTCTGTGCAGTGAAAGTCAATAGGGTCCAATGTTGTTTGGACTTTACTGTTCAATAATAATGGCAGAATGTTAATTGGTTCAGAGATCATGACATTATTTTCAGCTATTTTGACACTCAACAAACAGGAAAATCTTAGCTAAGATTAAGTTTGAAATATAGTCACTTGTGATGCCCAAAAATGCCTAAAAAGATTCTTAAAAAAAAAACTAAAGTACAAAACATGTAGTAAAACGACTCAAAACGAATACAATTTTGGCTTTCGTAGGATATTAGGCCTAAAAAGATGCCAACAGTTTTCACTGTTAGGTCAATTATACCTTTAACAGATCACAACCTCGTGTTCAGCCATTTTAACAATCAACAATTGAGCAAATCATAGCTAAGACTGAGTGTGAAATATAGAGGTTTTATATGCCCAAAAAAGCCTAAAAAGATGCTATAAAAATTTGTCAAAGTAAAAAGCTCTTGGGTGCTATTATGGCATTTTAGCGACAGAAGCATCAGGTTGAGCATGTGCTGCTATTTTCTAGTGATCTAATGCAGCTAGGGCCTGTTAAGTAGCTTAATGACAGGAGAACAATACGGATGCTTGGTGTGGTCCATATGGAGCGCATAGGACTTTGACGGCACCCTCTGCACTTTATTAACCACATGTCTCACCAGCGCTTAGTAAACTGTTTTGTTAACAAAGCTCTGGCAGGAAGAAGAAAAAAAAGGGGGTCGGCATTGAAAATGTGAACAGTTGGTGCGATGTAAAGACACTGTTTTTTCCCTCCCTCCATGCCTTCACAGTCTACGCCACTCCGCCCCATCCTTACAAGCCATGGCTTAGTCACACCAGCTGCCTGGACCATTCTTCACTGTTTGAGCTGCCCCCTGTCAGGACCAGAAGCCCCAGTACTCCATCCCTATGGCTAAAGAGAAAGAAGCAGACGGGTTAAGTGGGTCTTGAGATGAAGTGATAACAACAGTCAAAACAATGCACATATTGGAACTATAAAACACAGAGAGCAGTACCAAGGCTCTCTCACGACCAATTTTGTACATATTTTACGTTGTGGCTAATTCATACAAATTCGTACAGGTTTAGGGGCGGTGTTAGGGGTGGTTCTTTGAACGAATTTGCCACCTTGTAAAATACGGACAATTTTTTTTTTAAATCTTACAAATTCGTATGACCATGTTCAATAAGCCACCTCATAAAATATGTATGAATTGCTGCAAGATCGGGTTGGCAGTACTGACTAGTCAGGAAGACTAGTTTAACAGCTGCTTTGGTTTGTGTGAGCTATTCAACCTGATGTCATTTGGAGAAATATTATGGAAAAGGAGAATTTAGAAAATATACTTTAGAGATAAGCACCAACAAAAAAAGCTGTTTTTACATTTTACAGTTTTTATGTATAAAACACTTTCACATTAGAACATTTAATGTATAATTATATATTATAGCTATATGTTTTGTGTTTAAATATTTTGTTATAATATTAAATTATTATATTCAGTTATATTAAACATAAACTAATACAATAAAATTAATATTAGATATAATTTCAGTACATACATATTTTAATATAAACACAAAATAAATATGTTTAATATCTTAATGTTTAAATAATTAATATTATATAATTTACTATGTATTATATATATACTGTATATATATATATATATATTTATATTTATTTATTTTATTTTTATTTTTTTATAATTTTAATTAGGGCTGTCAGTCGATTAAATTTTTTTATCTAATTAATCGCAAACTAAATATGGCTGTAAAAATACCCCAAAAAGATCGTTTAAAGCTTTTTTTTTTTTTTAAATGTTTTGGTTACAATGGCCTAACATAAAGTATGGAACATAAAAGAAGATAATTTGAGAAACATCCAAGTATTTTGTTCATGCAATGAAAGTCACTAGTGACCAAAACAGCTCAGATACCAACAGTATTCAAAACACCTTCTTCTATGTTGTGCAAATGAAAGGAAGTCATTCAGGTTTGGAACAAGGAGGGTGAGTAAATGATGACAGTATTTATTTATTTTTGGTGAAGTATCACTTTAATGTTTATTTATTTTTAATAAATGAAATTATACTCTAAAGAAGAAACTAAAACTACCAGCAGGTGGCGGTAAATGTCTATATGAGTCGATTCGTTCAAACGGCTGATTCATTCAGGAATTCAGTAAACGGCTCTCTTTAAAGGGGTCATATGATGCTGCTAAAAAGAAAATTATTTTGTGTATTTGGTGTAATGAAATATGTTTATGTGGTTTAAGGTTAAAAAAACACATTATTTTCCACATACTGTACATTATTGTTTCTTCTCCATGCCCCGCCTTTTTGAAACAAGTCGATTTTTACAAAGCTCATCATTCTGAAAAAGCGAGGTGTGCTGTGATTGGCCAGCTATCCAGTGTGTTGTGATTGGCCGAATACCTCAAGCGTGAGACGGAAATGTTACGCCCCTCACCATACTGTTGATGCCATCTCCCGGAGCGTTATAATGACTTATACTGTCTTTTTACGTGTTGCGTTGCATCGCGCCGCGCCGCGTAAACAAAACCATGTCTGCATTTGTGATCAGAAATGACAAACAAGCACTAACGTTACTCTACACTGCTCAAAATTCGCGCTTGAATCATCAGTGGCAAATCCTTTAAATGAAAACGTACTTACAGACTGTAAGTCAGAACAGCCGGTGGCGGGCCAGCGTGAGCTGAGCAGCACTAAGTTGATGTATTCCATCAGCGACCAGCACAGATCACCTCTTTTGGAAGACCAAACAAAGTAGTTTCGCTTTCACAACACAGCACACAGCGTCTTCACAACATGGCGGCAGCAACAATACTACAGCGAGAACAAAAGTTACTCCTTCTTTCTTTGTGTTAGAACGAGCCGTTTTAGGTAGGTGTGGTTAACTCTTAACTTTTATAAAGAATATCTCTTTGGATTTGAGACTTTAGTCTTTGCAACTTTACAGATCTTCTTTAAGAGCTTGTAACACTTCAAAGAGAAAGGAAAAACTGAAATCGCATCATATGACCCCTTTAATGAATGGCCTTTTGAATCATTGGTTCACACGATTCGTTCAAAACACAGATTCATTCAGAAACTAAACACGGCTGTGTTGCTGTGGATTTTTAGGTAATATTTTAGTTGGCAAAATTTAACAAAAACACACATTATTGCGTTTAAAATATAGCACAATATTAAATATGTTATTTAGAACTGTTGTATAAAATCACATTTGCATTGGTGTTCTTCATGACAAAAACAGCACTCCTGTGATATTGCTCTAGTTGCTGGTGTGATATGCAAAACTCATATGGGGCATTTCTTTGCCCCAATATCTTGAATTTTAGGGCATAGCTGCATTTATAGAGTTGTTGCCCTGCATCATATTTGTCAACAGTCAACTCACCTACATGAAATGTAAGATGACATACAGGTTTGGGGGTGGGGCCAGTGCGTTAACTGCATTAAAATCTTTTAATCGCGTTATTTTTTCATAACTAATTAATTAAGTTAACACGTTAAACTGAAAGCCCTACTATATATATATATTAGATATATGTTAATTAGTGCTGTCAAACAATTAATCGCATCCAAAATAAGTTTTTGTTTACATAATATATGTGTGTGTACTGTGTATATTTATTTTGTATATATAAATACACACACATGCATGTATATATTTTGAAAATATTTACATGTATATATTTATATTTATATTACAGATAAATATATTTAATATATAAACATAACATATTTTTCTTAAATATATACATGTATGTGTGTGTATTTATATAGACATAATAAATATACACAGTACACACACATATATTATGTTAACAAAAACTTTTATTTGAGATGCGATTAATCGCGATTTAACAGTAATGTTAATACAATACAAAATATGATTTCATAAATATTAAACATATTTTACAAGGTTTTCTTTTATCCTCATTCTTTTGCTTTTAGAGTAAACATATAATATATAAACATTATATGAAATATAATAAAACTATTTAAGATATTTATTATATTATATTATTATAATCACATTGCAATATTAGATCTAATCTGTGCTGATGCTGATCTGTGCTGATCGGAATTCCAGTACAGATGTTCAGTCAGCTGTAACCTAAAACTAACCAACCAAAGCAAAAAGAAAGAAAGAAAAAACACAATGCAGGCTAAATGAACTCCATTTAGAGCCTTACAAGAATCCTTTTCTACCCTGACAGAATTTGTTACATTTCAATTTTCTTTGAAGTAGTTTTCGGCACATTTGATGGCGAGCTTCGAAAGCACCGCATTATCGGCGCAAGAATGGGGCTTTTCAAGGTGTTTATGGATTTCAAAGATCTCTCACTTGTAAAGCACAGATTGTGTGGTCTGATTGGGTCATTCCCTCAAGAGTCACTTGAAAAATCCACAGTATTTGGTCTAACTCCCGATACTATGTGCGAGCCATGCTAAGACTTCAAGGCATTTGCTTTGTAGCGGAATCTGCTTAGGTTTAGTAAGCATAAAGAAGTCCTCGCGCACACGTATGCACCCTTTCCACAAAAATGTTCCCGAGTGGTAAAATTGAGGAACGGAGCGACCCATCCACTAAGTAAACAGAATGAACTAATGGATCAGCCATCTTCTCCTCCCATTCCAATTATCCAGAGCCATGTTAAGAATATGGCCACGTTGGTAAACGCTGATGCTAATACAGATAATCCCTTACATATACATATCACATTCAGACCGGTCACTTAGCCACCGAACCACCCAAGCAGTCAGAGTGCAGGAGTTGAGACCGCCAACAGAGAGAAAGTGCATCCTTCAGGTTTGCACAAGCTAATGAGGAATATGTAAATGACGTGGGGGTTTATGAGATTACCACTTGTTTGATAGTTATTACAGGTGTTAGTAAACCAGAATTAGGAGTCCAGTTAATGCCGGTCCATTCAGACCCTGATCGATCCCTTAATACAGGCATTTGTGGTCATGTTTGCTTCCCTGAATTGTGCTGTGGTGGGTCCACACTGTGTACTCAATACTCAATGTTTCACTTATTTTCCGACTTTTCTTTCCATTTCTCTGGCCTCTGAACACAATGACACAACATACCTGGAAACCTTAAACTCAGTTGCATATATGTCATGTTTTTACATCCAGATGCAAAGAAGACTGGATTTTACCTGATAAGAACAGTTCCTCTGTGAAAGCATCCGTCTTATATTTCCCTGCTTTCTCTCACTTTGGAAGCTGCACTCGCAAGTTAAAGAAGTCATTAAGCTTATCCAGACGCAACAAAAGAAAGATTTTGCAACGGCAAACAGGAGTGTCAAATCAAACAGAGATTTGCCAAAGAGGCTTTGGCGAGTTGGTGAGATCCATACCAATTTGGAGATTTCAATGCTCTCTTTTTACTCCTGGGAAAATCACAGGACTTGTTTGAAGAAGACAAAAGCACTAAATATGAAGAGAACAACTCAAGAATGTTATGTAAGATTCTGCAAAAAAATCCTCAGAGTGAAACAAAGTGGAATGTTGAAACTTGCAACAGTTTTTAGTGAAACTCACTACGGATTTATGTGCCGTTGTGAAGGCAGCTGGGTTTGCAAAGAAAATCTTAACGAAACAAGTCTATCTAGAACAATTTGGCCAGAAAAAATGGAAACTAAACTGATAAAACGTCTTTTTTTTCATATGTCTGAATCCCCCAACCACATTCAAATTTCTCTGTCTGGATCTTCAATTGTCAGGACTGTGAATATCCTGTGAGCCAATCAGTTTAAGGCAATCAAACAGCATGTACTGCAGGAATTCAAGTAAAATAACATTGCTAACTGCAATTTCCTTCACATGGACAGAACAACGATCCAACATTTGTTTAAAAAGTTAAGGCAAATTACTGAGCAGATCGCCAACCAGACCACATCTTTCTTCAAGAGTATCTAAAATCTCACTCTTAATTGTACTATAATAGATAATTACAAGCTTTTGGTGAAAAAGAAAAAAAACATTTAATGTCAACTTAAAGCCAGCCCTTTTACTTCATGAAGCAATAGCTGTGTGAGAATGAAGTATTTATTATTCAGATCCGTGTGATCGTAAATACTGTGAAAATGCATCGCAAATTAATGAGAAACCCCACTTAAATAGTCTTAGAATAGATGGCTTAAGAATTATGAATTCAAAACTTTCTCTGCAGGATCCGCGCTGACATCGCCCTCTGCTGGAGGCCAAACGACACTTGATATTATTCTAGACGTACTGTGAGGACGTTTTCATATTAGCACTAAATAAGCACAAGAAGTGTGTTATTGTTTTAAGATTTGATGGGGATGAGAATTTACCACTCGTTTCAGGCTTATTTGGGGGAAAAACTCTTTCGGTGGGATATCAATAAGTTATAATTGGTTTTAATTGTTTATTTGTAATGTTCAGATAAGTTCAAAGAGTTTAATAAAGTGCAAAAAAAAAAAACCCGTCACGGAAAACGAACGAATCACTGTAGATAGACAACTAAAATAAATAAATAATATATAGTTCAGGTTAGACGTTGTAAAGGCTAATCCTGATAAAAGTTCTTCTTATTCATATTCATGATGAAATGTTGTTTGTTGTTGAAAAAACACAGAAACAAACATGAATATAAAGCTAACATTTGAAACTTGGTAGATATGCTTTGATTAGATTTTAAAACACTTCTTTCTCATAAATATTAAGATTTAAATTGGGTGAATGCGCTATTCAGTGTGCTTGTAAGCAAGCGAATAATCTCTCTCGCGCCGCCAAAACAAAACTGTTCCCTTGAGAAAAACGCTAAACACCATGTCATTTCAACTCTATTGCACCGTTTTAAAATTGATTGTGTTCCGCAACCTGAGGCGAATTAACGCTATCCATTAAAACGTTTTCAATTGTATGTCGGTTTCTTGTGTTCCTCTTGTTCCAATGTGGCCAACAACACAAGCCCGGTCATTGTAACAAGGCGCTATTCCTTCCTAGAAAAGACCAGGAACGATGGGAATTTAAGAAACGAGTATTATTTTGGAGGTGCCACCTATTTGCTGCTCATAAAAACAATATTTAGGTTGTGCTTGAGCGTTACCTCGCTGAATAGGCCCTATTCATGTGGGGTTAAGAGTGTAGCGTGGGTCCTGTGAGGAGGTAGCGTGGGTCCCTGTGTTTTGGGGAGGAGCTGTCAGGGCTTCGGAGGAGCGGGAGAATAGGGACCCGCCAGAGTCTCTTGCTTGGGTTCGAACTGCGGTGATTTAACTGCATAATCGGATTGAAAGTGAGCCGCGGAATTTATGTCAGTTCACATTTCATCAAACGGCGAGTGTGAATTGAAGTCGACAGAACAGAGGGTTAATCCAGAACTAAAGCCAAAATAATTAGGGGCCCCCCATCTAATCTCCTGCTCATTCTAACACCCTTGAATGACATTAAAATATGGCAACGCTTGCTGTTGGCAGTCAAATGTGTTCCCCAACTTTAAATGGGCCAATCAAAGCCCAGGCTTTACTCCTTTACTTCATGGAAAAGCAGAGGTTTGCTCATAGGACCACCACAGCCACAGCAGTGAATAATTCAAACAAGCTTATGTCATTTAAGACAATCTAGAATTGTAAATGAGTTGAAAATGAAATATGTTTTAAGAATTATTCTGTTTTTATAGGCTTAGCCTACTAGATTTCCTTCTAAAATTAGTTAAATGCAAGCTCATGTTTTAAGTTTTTACATAACCCCAAACCTCAGTGTCCCGGTATGTCGCTTTAATAGCACATATCAAAAGGTGGGAAAATTTAATAACATCTATTGCTTTTTACTTTAATGTAGATGTCTGCACGTGCAAATAAGTACTTAGAGCATAAACAGGATCATAAAAAATATGTACTCCACATCAAGAACCAGAAATTAATTCCATAACTGTGTTAGGTCAAAAGCAATGTTTAAGAAACAAATATTTTACTTACAAAATCTTTTATTCAGAGGGTAGCCAGATGAAGTAACTCTAAAACATTTTGTCACTTTTTTGGTGTACTTTTTTTGGCCTATAAATCAAAGAATTTCCCCCTCAACATGATCTGCTCTCTTCATCCTTTTACTTGATTGCTTTTGAGTTTATGTACATATGTGGATGTTGAATTACTTGGTCTCTGCTTGATGCAAACACTTAAAAGTTTTATCTTTAAAATGTTTCACCATATATTGAAACTTAGAAAAAGCTTTGTAAAAGGAAGAGCAAAACTAAGTTTGTAATGTATTTTTAAGACTTTGTTTGCCAATTAAGCCAAAATGTCATTACATCTGGAATATTCTGAAATGCTCCGCAAAAACTAACTTCATCTTTAGACAAAACCCTGACCACAGTACACATTTTAAAAAGCTGGAATGTGAAGCATTTGCTCTGAAGCACTTGGAATTGCATTGGACATTGTGAATTGTTCTTTAAAGACAGACATTTTTTCACATGCACTTAGGCCACAACTTACAAATAAGATTCCTCGTTTTCACGCAACTGAACATCTCTTAAACTTGCCTTTGATTTGATGAAACAATTAAATTTTATCCTTAAACTCACAAAATGTCATAAAGTGTACATTTGTCCGTCCATGTCTGGGAGAGCTGAGGAGAAGCAGGAAGTCAGCCCAGGTCAGGAATGTCAGACAGGAAGTCCTCCCTGTGTTTGGATGACTACTTCTGAAATAGACTTCCCGTTCCCTTCGATCGGTTGGGTGGTGTTTCATTTAAGGTGGTGATAGGGGAGGGTGACCACAAAACACACATATCCCTCAACTGATAATACATCACTAAATAAAGGGGGTGGAAAAGTTATAGAGAAACTGGCAGAGGTCACCCTTTTGTATTTCCTATATACATTAGCTCTGTACACTCTCAGAAAAAAAAGGTACAAAAGCTGTCACTGGGGCGGTACCTTTTCAAAAGGCACAAATTTTTACCTAAAGAGTCCATATTGGTACCTAAAGTGTGCATATTAGTACCTAAAAGGTACAAAAGTGTACCTTTTGAAAAGGTACCGCCCCAGTGACAGCTCTTGTACCTTTTTTTCTGAGAGTGTAGTTATAAAGGATGCATCTCCACCCTTCTACGAAAAAGCTACATCACCCCACATTTCAGTCCAGAGGGAACTATTAGCCTCAGCGGAAAAGCTCTGTTAGTCTGTCACAGTCCTCTGGTTATTATGGTGCTCTGCAAAGACAATAAAGTCTAGTCACCAGCTATTTTTAGCATATACTGCTGCTAAGGAAAAACACTAAAAGACAAAGCCTTCAAATTTCGCCTTAGAAGTTTTGCAAACTGTTAATAACCACAGAAGAATCTGAATCAGCTTGATGAAAATTAAAGTAATGCATAATGTATAGTCAGCTGGTCATTATTGCAAAATAAACAGAACAAATATCTTTCTGAAGGGGTTTATTTAGCAATTTCGACCAACTAATTGTACATTATTTACATCAGCAAACCAAATAAATGAATAAATGGTCATTGAATATTTATTTGAATAACAGTAAAAGAGAACGAGACAAAGCAGTGAAATGTGAGACATGAGAAATGTGGGCTATGGTCAATTATACAATTTAGACTGCAGAAAGCTGCAACTGACCAATGAGAATAAAGCATTCCAGAGAGCGGAATAATTATAGTCTATTTATGTATAAACTTACATCAGAATCCATTTCAACACGTCTTCACCAAGAGTTGTGTGTACTACGACTTAATTTAGTCATGTTTGTAGAGCATGTTTGGCAGAGACCAGAGACAGATGTAAACACAGTCATGGGGTAAGTCACAGGCCACGACACTTATACAAATAAACACATTCATTAAGGGGCCTCTGAACTTAGGTTCCCCTCATGTTTGCTCTACAACCAGCAGCTGTGAGTGATCACAGGACACTGGTAAGAACTTTCTGGAACAATACAAATGATTGACTATATGTCAAAGCCGCATAAAATCTTTGTTTGATTATCCCAAGCACTTCCTCTTAAACATATTGGATTATAACTACCTCAGACACAGAGAGGCACTGTTGCACATGAAGGCCACCCCCACACACCGCTCACCATCTGGATCATTTAGAAGGCGGAGTGCCCGCTTTCCCTCCGTCCCTCTTGCGCTCCCTCCCCTCCTCCCTTCCTTTCCTGCCGGCCTCTGAGCAGAGGATGTGTCTGGGAGTGTGAGAGAGGAAGGCTGGCGGTGAAGTGGGTATGTACCCTCTCTCTTCGTCCCCCTCGTTACTCTCTCTGTCTCTGCTGATTGCTCTATCTGGCGACACTGAGCAGGCCCTCTGGGCAGGGCAGTCTCTTAGTGGCGGAACGGCGGACGGTGGAACAACAAGCCTAAATGTCAGACGGAGATAAGAATGGCCAAGACAATCGTGAAGGTACACATCCTTTCTGTTTGTTTTCAATGAGGAGAGGCATCTGGAAAGCATTTGTTTATAATGTAATAATCTTGCACTGGTAGAGAAATCTATGTATATTTACATAAACTAAAAAGAATGAAATTTAATGAAATTTAATATAAGCAGCATAAATGTTTCTGACAGGGGAACGCTATATAATTAATCCCCAACCCCCATCCTGTATATATATATATATATATATATATATATATATATATATATATATATATATATATATATATATATAAACAACTATGGGTGGAAGGACTTTAAATTTGGTAAAACGCATGCATTTCAGCATGACAGGAAATTAACAACAAGGCCTTGTCGTAATGCACAATGTATGTAACATATACAAAATCCAACAACGTGCTGTGCAAAAATGCTGTCCAATAAGGGAATAAACCCAAACACGGTATCAAGGAGCTAATATCATGCAAAAATATATAAAAAGGTATATACATTAGCAAGGTCTGTAGGTTAAAAAAAACTTTATACATTTTTAAAATTTATAAAACTTTTAGGACATACCTACAACAACCTCTGCCGTCTTTAATTGATGGTATATGGTTCTTCTGCAAGCCATAAATCGTTGTGGTTTTGGCTGGATTCCCGTTGAAGTACTACACCACCCACAATCCTGAAGAAATAACCACCAATTAGAGAAGTCACTGTTACCGTCACAACATCAATGACAGCACAGCAACACAGCTTAATGACATAATTGAATCAGTCTCACAACACTGTTCATCAACTTTGCAGTCCCTTGTTTTCACAAATGCTAAGAATATTTTCTATATATTAATGCTTGTAAAATGAATTCAAGTACCATTTTTATATTTAGTCAATACTGTATCACTATGGATGAATAGATGACATAATTAGCAGCACTTTATGGGTTGTTCATTTTTTAAAAACATTGAATAAAAGATATTCAGGCAGGCACTTATACTTGGTCTCTGAATTATGAACTCTGATACTGTTTTGCATGATGCTCTTATTTCTCAAGGAGGGGGTAAAAACATGCAGTTTCTGCCCAGAAGCTGTTTCGGAGTCATTGTACTGAATTCTTACATACTTTCCCGTGGGTGTTTCAGTTCTTGAGCACCCAAGGGATTGGGGAATATGAAATGGAAATTTTGAAACTCCAGACTTCGAAACGGTCAGGACATCACCGAGTCATTCTTTGGAGAAGAGATCAATCTGCTGAGCTAAAGACTTTACTAATGTCAAACTTTTTAGATTTAGCCTTTTTCTGGTTTAAATAATCTCTGTCTCAGGAACAGACTTTCACTGTTAAAGTCATTCATTGTGCAAGTCAGAGAAAACTCTCTCTCATTCTCAAAGTATGCATTCTTTTACACAATCAGCAATAACTTAATTTAACATTGCAGCTGAACAGTTGCACAATTCATTGGATTTTTCTATTCATTTCATTTCATTTCACTTCGACGGCTTTCAGCCTCACCCTACTTCATACTACTACATTAATAAATCATTAGCTCATCCATGAACATGATTTCTGCCCGAGTCCCGTCGGATTGCATCGGCTGTGGGGATGAAGACGACAACTCCCATGATTCCACATTCAGTCACGGCGTCATCAAACTATGCCTTTGTCTATTTTGAATACGCGCCCTCTAACGGCGAAAATTACATATTGTGCCTTTAACTCATTTGGCTCAGTAGCATATGGGCTACATATTTTTTCTGCATTTTGACTGACAGATGCCCTTGTCCCAGTCGAGGTGTGGCCAGAGCTGGAGAGAGCCGAGTGTTTGGCTCGGGGTGCTGCGCTGAAATGGGCCTCAGGTATCTTTTGTCGTCCAGAGCATCTGGAGAGACTTGGACAATACAGGAAAAGGGAGAGTCAACGAACTGCATCGATTCATTCAAGGTTAAAGGTAAGTAGTGGTCATTATTTCACTTCAATTAGAATGCCTCTAAAAAGTATTTGCCCAACAAATTCTGCAAGAAAAGTCATCAGCTCACTTATATTTTTCTTAAGTCAGTTGTACAGTCCTATCTGGAAGGTGTCGACTGGGGTCTTGGTCAATTGCGAAAGGCACGAGCTGAGCTGAGAGAAGTGTCTCATGACTTGCACAAGGCTGACTTGGAGTCCAGGAAAAATTCTGAAGAAGTAACTACACTGGAGACACTTCGGGAGATTTCTGTATCTCACCGCCAGCTCCTTGCTGCAGTTAGTAACCTACCACGTCTCTATAAAGGTTAGTGATTCCCTGCCCTTTTCAGTGCACAGGGGTGTTCAATCCTTGTCTTGGAGCCCAACATCCTCAAGAGTTTAGCTCCAACTTGTCTCAACATACATGCCTGAACATTTCTAGTTTTCCTGAAGACCTTGATTACCTTGGATCAGTTGTGTTTTTAAATTGATGATGGAGCTAAACTCTGTAGGTACAGCGACACTCCAGGAGCAGTATTGGACACCACTGCCATAGAGCTAAACATTCTCAAGTACATAAAAGTACTTGAAAACAAGCACTTCTAGCTAAGCAAGTTAAATTTTATGAGTCACTGCATTCCAAAGTGTGGTCATTAATAATGTAACACAAGTATGCACACTGCATCACCACTATGGCACTATAGTGTAAAATGTCTTGGACTCCAATTAAGTTTTTTTCTTTTAGGTCTAATAGCAGGGTAGAGCAAGAACCTTGCTGAGTAACAAAATTGCTATTAAGGTCGACATGTTTACAGCTAGATAGCTAAATTGTAACACATATCTATCACACACTTAAGTACTGATGTTTGCCAGAGTAATGCAAGATTACACTCTAAGTATGTACATTGGGGCTATCATTTGCTATGCCATCTTTTTCATGTCAGTGCGGAGTATGGTGCTAGAGACAGAGAGACTAGTGGAGTCTCGGAGACTATTGGAAGCTCATGCTCGACTAATGGAACTAGAACGCTGGCAGGATGAGGTACTGCTACAGCTTCAGGGACCCAGGGGATCATCCAGGACGGGGTTAACCTCTGAGGATGAGGAGTTAGTGCGGAATTATTTCTCAGGTGTTGGACGCTTGGTGGATGCCCTTGCCAAGGAGCTCTGGGCAGTGGTGGGGAGTGGGTTGTCACTTGCCTGTCAGAACCCCACGCTTTTTGTGTCAGCTGTACGGATAGTAGAGCGTGAAGAAGCACTAGATCAGATGTTTCTGGAGGAGCGGAGGTCAACATCGGGACAGAACACACACATGCCCCCTGGGAGACCACGTTGCTGGAGGAACCGCTTCTTCAAGGTTTGATGATAAGCAAGTTTCCTATTGGTAGAAGTACTGGGAAAAAAAATTGTAAGATGACAACTAAATTTTAAGTGTAAAAAGGCTTTTTTAAATTCACATAATATGTACCTGTTCTACTATTTGGTCAGGTGATGGAGGAGGCAGTGTCGGCCCGTTTCCGTAGCGTGTCGTACTTGCACACTCGTGGACCAGGGCTTGCAAGTCACTTGTCTGCTCTACAGCACTGCATTATGGGAGACCTTTCAACAGTGCGGCATTTTCTCGAACAATGTGTTCCATCTCACTACCGTCTAACAAGAGCTTATCTGCGCTTCTGCCACCAGTTCTTGCAGAACCATCTTGGACTGGTTAGTGGATGGGAGCTAGAGGGTGGGGAAATCTTCGCTGTTCTTAACTGGGTTCTGCACATATACAACAGGTAAGTAAAGATTATGCTTAAATCAGAATTTGGTCTATGGGTAATCAGAAAGTCCTACACGAGAACTTGTTCTTTAAGCTCAGAGATGATGGGTGAGCCAGCCCTTGTAGCTGAGCTAGACATTGAGGACACGGGACCTCTCATATCCCAGGAAGGTCTCGAGCAGCTGCAGAATAAATATGTCCAAAAAGTTCGGGTAAGACCCAAGGAGGGGTTTTAGTCTCTAAACTTTTTAACATTTACATTATCTTGTCGGAATTAACAGGCCACAGGTTCTTGAGAAATTTTACTGTGATTGTTTGTAGAAGAGTGTCTCAGAGTGGATGCACAAGTCTCTAGAGGTGGAGCTGACAGACTGGCAGAGGGATCAGGAACCAGATATTGACCATGAAGGCTGCTATCACACCAGCCTTCCAACCATCATTGCTCAGGTAATAAAGCAATGACTTAATCTACAATAAGCAACATTTTGGCACTGATATACATATGAACTGCTCTGGTGTCTGTGTTGTTAGATGCTAGAAGAAAATGCACGGGTGGCTTTGATGATAAGTGAAGCTCTGCGGGACCAGACAATCCAAATGGGGCTTTATGAGATGGAGAACCTCCTCAGCCGGTGTGTATAGCCTATTTAGCAATACCAGCAAATCAAAACTCTTATTGATTATATCCAACATTTTATACTTTCCTCTCACTACATCTAAACAGATTTCGAGATGCAATCATAGAATTTGGGAAGAAGCATCACAGGGATTCAGCCATAAACAGTAACAAGTTCTACCTCCATTATCTCCTGGCCTGCATCAACAACTGCATCATCCTCAAGTGAGATGGTGTACACGTATCTTTTTACAGTATGTCTGTATTTATGTGATGTTTGTTTGAAAATGTGTGCGTTTTAAATTGTTTTGTGTGCGTTGGAGTTACTTGTAAGCAGTAATTCTCAGATTTAAATGCCCATCTAGAACCTCCACAGAAAGCCTGCAGCAGCAGTTGTGCTCCTTCCCTTCAAACCGGTATTCTCGCATTTCACTTGGACCTCTGGCTGCCCTGGACCGTGCTGTGAGAAAAGCATGTCGCTTAGTCATGGACCATCTCTTGTTTGAGTTGCAACCTCATCTACAGGAGCTCCTGTCTCGTACCTGGCTGGACCAGGGAGAAGTAACCCCAAATATGTGTGAGGTTTTAGAACGTCACTGTGAACTTTACAACAGGGTGCGGCAACCTTGTCGCCAGGTTAGTGTTTACACCAGGCATTAGAAATTATGTAGACCAAACAATAAAATGAGTGAATATACTGTATTTACCCACAATGAAAAATGGCACCCAAATAGCCTTTGCATCATGTGATCTCCATTATCTACAGAGGCTAAAGGAGGAATGTCAGTGGCTAACTGTTGTTGAGTATGTCCGTACACTGATGCAGAAGAGAGTGGTCTGCAGAAATAGTGATGAGCGAAACCAGTTGGCCCAGCGATTGACACAGGATGCTCAGCAGCTGAGGGACCACCTTCAAAGCATGGTGAAAGCACATTTACATTAATTTTGGGGGGAATTTTTTATGTGGTTTAGGAGCAAGTCTTCTGGCAAGTACACCCAGATAGATAGATTCGGCTTTGACTGAAACAAATGCTTACAATGAGTTCAATTAAAAACATTAACAAATAATAATCAAATTATTGATTAACTGCAAACCTGAATCAAAGCTATTCATGAGAAACTGACTTGAACTTGCACAAAACCGGCAATTTATTGGATCTTATCAGGCTTGGGTCAGGTAGCAAACCTCTAGGAAAAACATAAGAACAAGTCTATATACGTTTGTGGAAATGAAATTACTCTGAGAATTTCACTCATTTAATGCCATTTTTACATTTAAAGGAAATTGATGGGACCATAGGTGAGGTGAATCCCATAGCTTTGATAATTGCACTGGCTGACATAATCAATTTGAAAGACCCAAACATGCTAATACTGGAGATTTCTGGATTGGTAACCAAGTACCCTGATATAAGGTGAGATTTCAAACCCAGTATACCCAGCATATCTTCAAAATGCATTTGTAATACAGAGATTAATCTATGCCAAGAGACTTATAAAGTGTGTCTTTTTAGTGAGGAGCATGTCTCTGTCCTGATGGATGTAAGAGGGGATGTACCCAAAGACGTGCGGAAGTCAGTACTAGATTTTCTGGAGCAGAGCGCCCCACCTTTACCACAAGGATACCGCTCTATATTCACAGAAATCCTTGTGCCCTCTTCCAGCATACAGTTTTGTCTGCCTACTGCAAAATGCACTTGAGAAGCACTCAGAGAAATAACCCTACTGAATTGTATCCGGCCTAATAAACAGGAAATTCATTATTAATTCATCAGGATTCAATAAGACTAGCCTACTCATTATCTGATCTGTCTTGTCTGAAATTATACTGTGCCCAAATAATATTTACATTTATGATCTCACCAGATGCTTTCTTACAAATGAAAGTGCATAAACAAAATTTACATTCAAGAAATGTTAAAAAATCTTGTTAGTTCTCCAACATGTATGGTAGCAACAAGAGAAAGCAGTGCACATTTTGGCTCATTGTATTTTTAAATATTTGAGGGTGATCATTTTTTCAATGTAAATGTATAACAAAGTTCATGTTACCAAACATAGCATTCTCAAAGCCATTCAATCAATTGTTTTAAAACTTGTATATTGTGGTTCACTATGTATATTGTGGTTGACTATTGGTCAATAAAGCAATGCATATTAAGAAAATAGATATAAAACTGATTCATCAATTCATAAAAATTCATTAATTCAAGAGTATAACACTAACAACCAATAATTTAAATACATGTACATAAAATGGTACATTAATATAATATACCATTGTACGTCCACTGTACCATGACACATTATTTGACACATTATTTCAGCCATAGTAAGGCTAATATTGGACCCGTAGATCTGTACATTGAATAAAACAGGCTATAAAAATGAGGAATATATATACATATGTATATATATATATATATCAAGGTATTACTTTCGATGTTTGATGTTTAGAGGTATTCACCAATTTGGTTTCACTCAATCAATGGGCCAACAACACCATCAGCTAAAAGGTTATGAATCAAATATTCAGGCAATTATAAATATCGGTGATAAAATGTACCATGAAATTTAATATACAAACAATTGCTTCACAATTTATAAAGAACAACTATTATATGTTGTACAATCTTTTCACAAATCCACGAGGAGGGAACCACACATTATAATGTGAGAGCTAAATAATGTTCAACAACACAAAATATTGCCCAGCTACCTTCAAGACAAGGACAAGTCAAGCACTTACCTTGAATGAACATCGTAACTTTGACTTGTATGTTATCTGTTTCTGTGTTATTAACACAACGCATTACACACATATGTGGAAAAAAAGTATTGTGTATGTAATTTTGGCAACGGCTGAGGGGAAGCGGCCTTCAGCGGTCACGTGATCTTAGGGGCGTGACTTCATGAAAAACATGGCCGCGCCCGGCGAGATCATGTTGGATTAATCTATTTGTGAACGATCTAGGCATTATACTACAAAATACATTCATAAATAAGTTTGTTCACGTATAACTGAAGTGACAATGAAGACATTTTGCGGCCGTGCAAATCCAACAACCGGAGCGCTGGACTGGGTTGAGGAAAGCGAGGAGTATGATTACCATCAGGAGATTGCGAGGTGTGTAAACCATCTCATGTAACATCACCATGCGTCGACAACAACTGATCTTTGCCTGTTTCTGTAGAAGTGATCAATTCTATTGTTTAAAAAAAATAAATTTATCAAAATGACGTGATGAAAATACTTGACAGTGACTTGTTGCTATTTTTGTTCTTACACGTGGAAAGTGTGTTGTGGTAAAAGTGCTAGATTATCAATTACACTTACTCGAATTGTAGTCATGTGATATCCTATCACATAAAGGGGGTAAATTATCGGGACCTGTCCTGATAATGGTTGCTGTGTCTCTTTCCCAGGTCCTGCTATGCAGATATGCTCCATGATAAAGACAGAGTGAGTTTTGTTGTCATGTAATATCGCATAGAAATACTGTAAACCAAAATTGTTCCAAAACAAGTCTAGCTCCTCTGATAAAAATGGGAAACAGAAAATCAGAATCACATAACAGTGAATAAATTACAGAATGATTAGCTTAATTTGTCATATTTTCCAAAGCTTATAGACAAAGAAAAGCTGAAATGTTGCTATTGATTTTTCTGCTTTGTGTACTTAAGAATGAGAAATACTACGAAGGCATTCGAGCAGCGGTGAGCAGAGTAAAGGCACGCAGTGAACGGGTGGTGGTCCTGGACATCGGCACTGGGACGGGTTTGCTCTCCATGATGGCTGTGACGGCTGGAGCTGATTACTGCTATGCTATAGAGGTGCTCACTAATGCTCGTGTGTTGAATGTTGAGAAATAAGATGGAATTTGAATGAAGACAAATATATGAATCCCATACAGGTGTTTAAACCCATGGCACAGGCTGCTACTTGCATCGTGGAGAGGAACGGCTTCTCAGATAAAATCAAGGTCATCAACAAACACTCCACAGAGGTTACAGTTGGACCAGGTTAGCCAACCACCAACCACCAATATGCTTTTAACACAGGTAGATCAGATAGGTTCAGTGCATTGGTTTTATACAGTAGTAGTAATTATCCAACTGATAATTACAGTCCTGAATGTTGATTGATCATTACAGCTTTCAAGCCATATTAAAATATATGATAATACATTTTATAACTACCTCTTGTGTATATCACTGTCCAAAGATTTATTTTTTATTTTAATATTTTGTATATTAAATTTTATAGAGAATATATTAATAAATGTGTATATATATTGTATATAGTGTGTGTATATATATATATATACTTGTGTAATTTTAGTTTTTTATAATTTTATGCATAATAAATAATATTACTTATAATATATATATATATATAATAATACTAAATATACACACACACACACACACAAATCATAATGTTTAATTTTATTTTATATTTAAAAACATGATAAATATTTTAATGAAATTAATGATAAATAAAAATATTCAAATTATACTTATAATTGTAAAAGTTTACAATTTTATTTGTATTTAATATTTGATATGTTAATAATAATAAATAATATTATTATATATATATATGCCTAATATTATTATTTATCAAAATAAAAAATTAAGAAATTATATTTTGTATAGAAAAGAAGCTTATACTAAGTCCCATTATTTACTTTATTTTCATGGAAATAAACCTGTTAATTTTGTTTTTGAATTGTGTTTGTAATTCTCATTATTGTCATTAATAATTCTTATGAGATCCATTACTGAAATACACAAAATTCTCTCTGGTTCTCTCTGCATATGTAAAGAATAATGTAGAGATGTATAAATAATTTTCATATATTTTTGCATTATAGTATTAAATATATATATATACATATCTACGTGTGTGTCCTATCCTAACAAACCATACTTCAATGGAAAGCTTATTTATTCAGCTTTTGGATTATGTATAAATCTCAATTTCGAAAAATTGACCCTTATGACTGGTTTTGTGGTCCAGGGTCACTGTTTTTTTGTTTTTTTTTGCAAAACAGAGAATAAATATTATTGTTCTTTCTTGACATTAGTTTTTTAATAGTTTAATATTTGAATGCAAAAAAAAAAATATTAAATTAGTATATATATATACTAAAAAAGGGACTATTTTTTATTAATTCGAATGATTTATACAATGACAATATTAAACAATAAAAACATTTTTGGGTGAATGTCTTTGCTAGAGGTCCCTCTAATAGTAACATTGTATGACTAAACTATCTTTGACTTGGCATATTTGATTATTTTTCATCATGTGATGTGCAGTGGAGGGATCACTGGATGCAGAGTGTCTACTTCCTTCCTGCAGAGGAGGATGTGTCCGAAGGAGAAGAGCTTAATTTAATCGTCTCCCATGATGACTACAGTCTCTGGTACAGTCTTACGCAGAGGTAAGGTGATTTTGAGCAGTGTTTGTTTAGGCATGATAACAAGTTCTCGGCTTTAACTGAGACAGAATATTCACAGTCTCTGAGGAAGACTGTATTATATATACAGTTTTTTTTATCTGTTTTATAGTGAACAAAATGATGTCAAAGTGGCAAAGTTTCGACCATGCTGCACCTGTCAGGCCCACCTGGTCTGGACGAGGCCTCGCTTCGGGGAACTGAACGACGAACAGAGGACAGAGAGTTACTTGAACGCATTACGTAGTGTAAGCCAACTAATGATTTACATGTGAGCTTGAAGCGCCGCTTTCTGTTGATTGGAAATGGCTCAAAACATGTGATGTGCAGTGGAGGGATCACTGGATGCAGAGTGTCTACTTCCTTCCTGCAGAGGAGGATGTGTCCGAAGGAGAAGAGCTTAATTTAATCGTCTCCCATGATGACTACAGTCTCTGGTACAGTCTTACGCAGAGGTAAGGTGATTTTGAGCAGTGTTTGTTTAGGCATGATAACAAGTTCTCGGCTTTAACTGAGACAGAATATTCACAGTCTCTGAGGAAGACTGTATTATATATACAGTTTTTTAATCTGTTTTATAGTGAACAAAATGATGTCAAAGTGGCAAAGTTTCGACCATGCTGCACCTGTCAGGCCCACCTGGTCTGGACGAGGCCTCGCTTCGGGGAACTGAACGACGAACAGAGGACAGAGAGTTACGTGAACGCATTACGTAGTGTAAGCCAACTAATGATTTACATGTGAGCTTGAAGCGCCGCTTTCTGTTGATTGGAAATGGCTCAAAATTGAGTGTGTTTTCTGTATGCTTGCAGATTCTGAAACCAGACAGTGTGTGTTTGTCTGTCAGTGATGGGAGCCTGTTACCCATTTTTGCTCATCTGCTTGGATCTAAAAAGGTGAGTAGGCCTTTTTTTTTTTTGCATGAGTCAGAAGGTTCTCAAATTAGCGAGCTCCTTTCTCCCTACACAGAAAGCTGCCTTCTGAGGCAGCATCCTAAGCTTCATGGGAACTTTTAAGTAAGTTATATGCAACTCTATGCACTAGATGACTTGATTTCAGTTGCGTTTGATGATAGCATGTTGCTAAGTTATTAATGTTGGGTAAATAATCTGTTTTGAGGTAAACTAAACTATTTTTATTGAGTAAATTATACATTTTAAGTACATTATAAGCACCACACAACTTTCAGTTGACTTCAGTAGAGTTTGATGTTAGCATGTTGCTAAGCTAACAATCCAGTGTTGGGTTTTGAATGAAAATAAACTAAGTAAATAAATTTAAATAAATTATAAGCAACTTGTGCACTACACTACTTGAAATTGATTTCAATAGAGTTTGATGTTAGCATATTGCTGAACTGATAAATAATCTGTTTTGAATTAAACTAAACTATTTATATCAATACTTCTAAGTATTGAATGAATAATTGACATTTTTCTTGCCTTATCCATTGTCTTTGATTTGTTTTGTTTTCTGTGAAGAATAAATGCTGTGTTACCTTAAAATGTAGCCAAAATAAGGTATGCTAGGAGGCAATACAATTAAGTAAAATACTGTCTAGGTAGGCAGCTCACTAGGTTTTAGAACAGAACATACTGTAGATCTTTCTGTCTCTGTCTTTTCAGGTGTTCAGTTTGGAAAACTCTGGAATGGCGAAACAAGTGATCGAACAGGTGAGATTTTGAATCTAAGAAATATTTACCTACATGAGTTCAGACAGGATTGATTGGTAATGAAAGTTTTTATTTCCTGCTCACAGGTGCTGCATGCTAACTCACTGAAACATGGAGTACAGTTGCTGGAAATACGACCTGAACAGCTCTCATTAACTGACTTAGAAGGAAATCAGGTACAAACTAAACCGAATGTGTATAGACCGTGATGCCCTCTTCTGCTGTTTACCAAAAAATCCTGAAGGAGAATGTCCGGCCATCTGTTCGTGACCTCAAGCTGAAGCGAACTTGGGTTCTGCAGCAGGACAATGATCCAAAACACACCAGCAAGTCTACCTCTGAAACGACATGTTGTGTTCACTTGTGTTACAGTATGTTTTACTAATATTTAAATTTGTTTGATGATCTGAAACATTAAAGTGTGACAAACATGCAAAAAAATAAGAAATCAGGAAGGGGGCCAACACTTTTTCACACCACTGTATGCCCTCTAAAGCATTTGTAGAGTTTCAGAGAGACTGCAGAATCTGAATTTATCACAACAACAAATACACTACCATTCAGAAGTTTAGGGTCAGTACGATTTTGTATTTATTTTAGTGCTGTCAAAAGATTAATTGCATCCAAAACAAAACAAAAAGTTGTTGTTTATGTAATATATGTGTGTGTACTGTGTATTTGTATTATGTGTAATATAAATACACACACATACAGTATATATTTTGAAAATATTTACATGTATATAATTTATATTATATATAAATATATTTAATATACCAATATAAATATTGTATTATGTATTATTATATGTATTATGTATATATAAATACACACACATGCATGTATGTATAAGAAAAATATTTATATTGGTATATTAAATATATATAATATAAATTTTATAAATATATACATGTAAATATTTTCAAAATATACACATACAGTATATATTTTGAAAATATTAACATGTATATATTTATATTATATATAAATATATTTAATATACCAATATAAATATTTTTCTTATACATACATGCATGTGTGTGTATTTATATATACATAATACATATACACAGTACACACACGTATATTATGTAAACAAAAACTTTAATTTTGGATTAATCGCGATGAATCGTTTGACAGCACTAATTAATTTATTTAACTTTTATTCAGCAAGGATGTATTAAGGTACATTATCATTCAAAAGTTTGGGGTCCGTAAGATTTTTCTTTTTAAGTTTTATTAATGCAAAGGATGCATTAAGATGGTCTAAAGGGACAGTAAAAACATTTATAATGTTAATAAGTATTTCTATTTCAAATAAATGCTGTTGTTTTGAACTGTTTAAATAATCAAATAACTCTGAAAAATGTATCACAGTTTCCACAAGAATATTAAGCAGCACAACTGTTTTCAACGTTGATAATAATTCGAAATGTTATCAATAAGAAATGAAACTCTTCAGATTTCAGTGTTGATGGGAGAGCCATACTTCAGCACCAGTCTTCTGCCGTGGCACTCTCTGTTTTTCTGGTACTGCCGCACCTCTGTGGCGCTGCTGCTCCATCCCAATGCCACCATCCTGCCCCGTGCTGCCACACTTTACATAGTCGCTGTTGAATTTCGGGTAAATAATTTTTTGGATACTTGTCGGATATGCATTTTGTAGTATACATTTATAGACTGGCTGACTTCTGTATTAAACATTTCTGAATTTTGAATCAGGATCTGTGGCGAATCCGAGCTCCTTGTGGTACTTGCGAAGGCTTTGATGTCAGTCCAATGGATGAGATGATTCAGGTGAGTTTTGGTCTGAACACGTGTTTTGAATAAGTAGATTGCGTGAAATTTGAATGCAGTTGATTAATATGCTTTTGTGATGAACTCCACCCACAGCAATCTTTGGATTACCGTGAATCCTGGGAGGCAGAGCCACATCCACTGTGGGAATACCCATGTCGTGCTCTGACCAAACCACGGCCAGTTATGACATTTGACTTTACGCAATGTGTTCCTGAACAACCAATTAACAGTGACGGAACTGTGCCATTCACGGGGTAATATGAACATAATACAATTATTATATTGCATAAAACATAAAATTATTAGAAAATAAATATAATTGTATGTATAATAGCATTATTATATTATTACAAATATGTATGTATTCATTTAAAACATAGATGTCAAATTCATTCGTGTTTTAGCACGAATTGTAAAATGTTAAAATAGAAATTCGTAATTTTATATTATAAACAAATATATTCATATTAAAACTGTTCAAAAGTATGGGGTAGGTCATAAGTCTCTTAGGCTCACCAGTGCTGATTTTATTTTATCAAAAATACAGTAAAAGCAGCAATATTCTGGATTTTTTTTTATTATTATGATATAAAATGACTTTTCTATTTTAATGTTTTTTTTCCTGTGATATCAAAACTGACTTCAGAAATCATTCTAATATGCTAATTTGCTGCTCAAGAATAATTATCATTTCTATATAGTCTTATCAATATTGAAAACAGTGAAATTCTGACACATTTCTTTCAAGATCTTATAAAGTTATGAACAGCATTTATTTGAAATAGAAATCGTTTGTAACATAAATGTCTTTACTTTTACTTTTGCTCAAATTGAATGTCCTTGCTGAACAAAAATTCATTTCTTTCCAAAAAAAAAAAATCTTACCGACCCCAAACTTTTGAATGGTAAAATAAAAGAATAATGTATTAAAACATATTTGTATTATAAAAATACACAGCTAATAGGTATTATATAGATGATGCTAGGTTGCTCTTGAATGTACTCATAAGGGCTGATGATATTTCAGGAGAGGACGCTGTCATGGTGTCGCTCTCTGGATGGAGTATCAGCTGACTGAGGACATCACTGTAAGCATGGGCCTTACCAAACCAGTCAGCAAAGAGGTATTTGCTAAAATTACAAACAATATCTACATTCAGATGAAATGTCAGTCTTCATAAATCTTCCTCAATGAAGCTGAAATTGAATTTCAGATAAGATTAAACTAATCGTGTCATTCTCTTGACCTCTTCACCTTAATTGCTTTTCTCATTTCACAGGGAGCTTGTGAATGGAACCCACACCGGAAACAAGGAGTGTTCTTCTTCAGATCCACAAGGGAAATTTCTGGGGATGGAAGGGAAGATCTTACCTATAATTTAACCTTTGAACCTCATACTGGTGACATTAAAATGGACTTTTCCGTCACCAAACCTTGACCGCTGACC
Organism: Sinocyclocheilus grahami; assembly: GCF_001515645.1. Classification (NCBI taxonomy): domain Eukaryota; kingdom Metazoa; phylum Chordata; class Actinopteri; order Cypriniformes; family Cyprinidae; genus Sinocyclocheilus; species Sinocyclocheilus grahami. Next base: position 663,599 of record NW_015505209.1, on the reverse strand, counting down.
AAGATTCAAATAAACTAGGCCATTAGTTGTTAACATTTTTTCCCCAAGACAATGCTTATCCAAAGAGTTTGTGACTGTGACCTTGCATGAGCTTTTGTAACTTTTTTTTTTATCCTATTCATAAAATGACTTCTAAACAATCGGATGAATTATAATGCATTTAGCTATGAGCTATAACTTTGTGTTGTGTGCAGATTCATTCTGATTGCATACTATGATGGATCAAACTGTATGGTGCTACACAAGTCTCATGATGCTGTTTTAAGTAGTGAAATGAAATGTTGTCTTGCAGTATAAAAATGAGGCGAAAGTCTGTATTTAACTATTTTAAGCTAAAATCAAATGCTTACTAAAATTAATCACCGTATTCTATACAGAAGGCAAAACACACAAGCAGCTGCTTTGGATTTTCAAATAAAACAAATTACACTCAACGTGGATATTTCGTTCTTGTACATGATGTGATAATATAATGCAAAGATTTATTCTTTTTTTTTTTTTTACCATTTACTGATTGAAAAGAGACCTTTACAACCAAACAGTGCATAACATTTTCAGTTTTTCAGCAACTTTAGTGCATTGCATTGTCAAATGACACTCTGTGAACTGCATCCCTGTTGATTACACAGATGGAGATGTAATCTGGGCCTCAATGTTGCAGAATGGTAACGGAATGTAATAATATCTCAAAAGTGAGTGTCTATGCATCAGCTATATCAGTGTTGGCCAGCAGAACCTTCTCTCCAGGTTTGAAGGCAGGCATGCCTAAATATGGACAACTGGCACATCGGAAGGCATCGCCCAGATAACACTACAGAGGAAAGAATAGTCAGGTGTCAATGTATACAAAACTTCAAAGTCATCATTTATACAAAGTAATATATGTAATTATAAAAATACATACACTTCCACAGGCTGATTTGGGCTGGCTGGCTTTCTGAGTTGCTGTACTCTCCTCTTCCAATTCCTCAGCAAGGCCACATGTGCTACAGACCAAGAACAGTTCTATTAATTAGATGGATACACTGTTTTCAACATTATACGTTCTTTCCTTTAAGGTAATCACCAATTTTTGCAGGCCTTCTTTTTCTTTTTGGAGTCATCTCCACAGGAAGCCTTGAGAGATGACGGGTCAGGCTTTTTCAGATCATCGGCATCCAAAAGCGCATCTGAATCCACCAAATCCTTCAGAGTGAAAGAGCAGAACAATGTGGTGGGTGATACACAAAAGGCACAAGATTGACAGAAGCCAAAACCGATCTTTACATACCACATCATCGTCATCCATATCATTGGCTGATAGAGTCCACTTTTGTGCGGTGCTTGGATCAAGAGCTGGTTTCTCTGCAGAAAACAAGTGTTGTGTTGTGGATTTATTACGTTGTACATTTTTTATTGATGTGAGCTTGTTTTTGCCACAAAATAAAAAATAAAGATAATTATGATCTTTCATCTCACAATTAGAACTTTTTTTGTATTTTAGTTTTTTTTTTTTTTTTATAGAAGAAAACATTTTATTGTGTTGTAACGGAATAAAACTCAATTCTTTAGATACAAGTGATATGCTGCAATATACAGCAAACTCAGAATTGTGGGGGAAAGTTCAGAACTGGGAGATGAATTCTCATGAACTTATGTTACATTTAACACATCAGTGCTTAAAAACCACACACCCGTTGTAGTGGTTTTCTTGCCAAAGGAAAGTTTCAGTTGCGTCGAGGATCCGACCTCAAAGTTAGGTTTAGATGCCGACATGCGCACCCTTAAAAGCATGTTTCCCTGGAACCCTGTGAGTTCTTTCAGAGCTGTGGCTGCCTCTGGGCTCAGCGGCTCGGTCTTTACCTGGGAAAAATATTTGTGTCATCAGTCAAGTGTTCATGCGAGGCATTTGTTTTTAATTAGCAATATTATTACAATCGTTATATTTTTATTATAATAAACATTATTATTAATAATAAATAAAATAATAATGATGAATTTAATGATGCATATAATTTTCAGTTTGTTTGCATCAATGTGAAATTATTATTAGTTACTATTATTATATTTTCATTGAAATCAACGTATTAACTATAATTCTATTTTATTTCTATAAATACTATATTAATAATGTGGAATAATAATTACTTTTTAAAAAAGGATTACAATTATCAGTATTATTAACTGGTATTACAATAATAAACATTAATAACAATAATTTCAAAAGGCTAAAAAAAATCAGTATATTTTATATCTATATCACCCAGTCCTACACCGAATCAACTTTAAAAAAAAACAACAACACTGAATACTGACCTCAGTGAGAGATACTAATCCAGACAGTTTAAGAGCTGACATTAGTTTCCCAGCGGTTCTCACACCATTGTCCTCAGAACCTAAGAAAAACATTATGAGGCAAACTATTAGCTCGGATTCATTTCACTTGAGAATGTTGTACAGACTGTGCCGTTCTGAGTAAGACACCTGTTACCGGCTCTTCTAGCACAAGTTTGCCACCAGGCTTCATTACTCTGGCCATCTCAGCCAACATTTCTGAACTGTGGATTGGTGAGCTGTCGGTCAGCAGGCCTGAGAGAACCCAGTCATAACTTGAAGCTGCGTGAGAAGCTAAAACAGACAGATTTTGTAGGAGAATGATTCCTTCAATTCTTTATCTTAGATTGAGACTTGAAAGTAATAGAGGCTTTGTACTTACAAAGTTGTAGTCTCTCCATGTTCTCCAAAGATACCAGACTCTGGTTACCAACAGCAGTGCCAATGCTTTCAGCAAACTCCTTCAGTGCAGTGGGAGATGATGGCTGAGTCCATATCAGCAGCACCCCGTCCCCCTCCTTCAGTCCAAGGTCTGCCATCACCTACTAATACACGTGTATATCAATATTAAAGGCTCAAATACGTGTTTTGAGCCTTAGCTACACCAAACATTACAAATGACCATTTACAGTAAGATCTTCTGCACCATAAGGACGGTGCAGTAACAACACGACGTAAACACACACCATTGCGTTTCAGAGCTACATATCAATAACAATGTAACGAAAGAGCTCTTAACACGCCATTCAGTTTAGCCAAAAACCATTTACAAAACACTCAAATAAACAGAACGTTCACAAAAACTAGTTTTTCCTGAAAAAAAAACACACAGCTTATCCAACCTGTTAAAGAATGTTTTCCCAACACCGGTCACAATGGACGTCGCAGTAATGTCGCAGGTTATTGCACGTAGGCGTCGCGCTGAAATGATGACATTTGCTGTTTCTAGAATAAAAGCATAGAACGGCCATCAACATACTGGCGCAGAAGCTTTCCCTAATTGGGTAGTACAATAGACATTAAAAACCGGTGTTCATATTTAAACTCTTTCGTGTCTATTATCAATGTAATAAAAAAGACAATTTCGTAGTGTCATTATGCAGCTATCAATTGTTACTCAGACCGCCGTTGCTGCAGCACGTAGACGGCGTTGTCACGTGGTACGTGGTACTTTTCTCCGCGCTGTTACAATGGGCCAATCACCTCCGCTTGCGGTTACCTAACACGGCGTTTTATGTAATACATTTCTCAAAGACTGCTGAGGCGGATATAGATTTTATATCAGATTCTAATGCATTTAAATAAATACATTTACGTTATAGTGCTTTATATTATAGAAATGACGACAGCGCGAAATAAACGTAGTGAGATTTGAATGCAGCTCAACGGCGAATTCGGTTTATTGGGCCGCCGAGCGCCTCCTAGAGTAACACTGGTTTTTAGCAACAGTTTTCAGCTGACAACTTTTGCTATGTTGTGTATCGCAACGCTAGCCCGCTGTGGTTGGATATGGCGGCGCTGATTAGAGGACTGAGAGCTGGAAGGGCCTTGCGGGGTCTCGGCGGCGGTAAGCGGGGAACGTGAGAGGCGGCTGGCGTTAGCATTTCAGTCCGCAGTCTCGGTTTTTAAAAAGCTGACAGTAGTCAAGCGTGACAGCTGCTGAGGGCTTTTGTGTAAATCGTTCTGCCTGCTTCCAAGTATGGCAAATGTAAGTCAGCTGGGCGACTAGAGAAGGTTACCATGAAGGGCAGGATTGCGCTTGCAAACAAAAAGTGTAACGTTATATGACAATCCATAACATTTGAAAACTCTGCGATTCAGCCTGATTGCAAATGCATATTGAAATAATGGTTAACTTGAAACGAGCTGGTTGAGTACAGTTGCTCTGCAGAAAGTTCAGTTTAGTGCTTAAAGCAGATTCTTTCCTTTGCCAAATAGGGAATATAAATACATGCTAAATTTCCTGTTAACTCTGGTTTGACTTTCACTCCATTGCGTCTGACCCATTATATGTGACCCTGGATCACAAAACAAGAATCTGAGGGTGCAAAAAAAATCTAAATATTGAGAAAATCATTCACCTTTAGAGTTGTCCAAATGAAGTTCTTAGCAATGCATATTACTAATCAAAAATTAGTGCTTGTGGTGTTCGGCCAATCACAATGCACTGGGTCAGCTGGCCAATCAGAGCAGACTGCGCTTGTCGGAAGGAGGGACTTTGTAGAAAACGAAGCGTTTGAGAGAGGCGGGGCATAGAGGACCTACAATAATGTACAGTATTTGAAAAATAATGTGTTTTTTGAACATTAAAGCATGTCAACATATTCTGTTACACCAAATACACAAAATAATGATCTTTAAAAAAGCATCATATGACCCCTTTAATATCCTAATGATTTTTGGCATAAAAGAAAAATCAATAATTTTGACCCATACAATGTATTGTTGGCTATTGCTACAAATATACCCCAGCGACTTTAGACTGGTTTTGTGGTCCAGGGTCACATATGAGAAGTAAAAAACTGAAGGCTCATTGTGCAAACTTTTAATTGTTACATTGCAATGCTTTTATTAATATAGAACCTGCTATATGATATAATTATAGAGCAATGTGTTGCATGGTAATTATGTTTAATGCACCTTTACAGTTGCAGTTCAAGGCACACGCAGTACCCAGTGCAGCAATGTGAGACGTGGATTCCATCGTGCCGCCCTGTTACGACTGGCCAGTGACTCTAAAAGTGACACATCTGTGCCACCTCCATCCTACCATGAGGTTCACACAGCCGGAGAAAGCTCATCCTCTTCAGCACAGGGAGAATCTTCAGAAGATGCCCAGCCAAACACCAGGTTCGAGCCCCAACTCTCCAGACCTGATGAAATACAAGAGTTAAAGGGATAGTTCACACAAAAATGAAAATTACCCCATGATTTACTTACCCTCAAGCTATCCTAAATGTACATGACTTTCTTCTTTCAGACGAATACAATCGTTATAATAAATATATATATATAAAAATAAAAGCTCCGCCGGTGAGAATATGCTAATCTTGCGAGAACCAAGTTTTGTTTACAGCAAAGGAAAACCAGTCTCCTCTTGGCTTATATAAAAATCTTTCGAGATTTTCTTTTACAAATCCTCGTTTTGTACTTCTGATTTGTGACCTTGTGTTTTGTTTTGCTCTCTCGTTTGTGCTTCCGCATTCGTCAGTTCTCACTGGAGCTTATGTCCCTATGTCATCTGCTGGAACACCACTCTCTCGTGAACGCTCGTGCGACAGTTAGCGAAAGCTAAATTTTAAATAAGGATATTTTTCTTAAATAAACAATTTTATTAACCCCCTGGAGTCATGTGAAGTTCTTTTTATGATGCATAGATGCACTTTTTTGGGCTTCAAAATCTCAACAGCCATTGACTGCCATTATAAAGCATGGAAGAGCCGGGACATTTCTTTTATATAACTCCCACTGTATTTGTATGAAAGAAGAAAATCATGTACTAGGATGGTTTGAGGGTGAGTAAATCATGGGGTAATTTTCATTTTTGGGTGAACTATCCCTTTAAATTCGTCAGCCTTGCAGTCATTTAATCTAACCTTGTCCATTTGGCATCTCAAGTTTTCAAGATCAGAGTGGTGAACACAGTGAAGACTATGAGACGGAAGAGCAGCTCCAAGTTCGCATCCTGACTGCGGCTCTAGAGTTCGTTCCACAGCACGGCTGGAATATGGAGGCCATCACAGCTGGAGCAGAGGTTTTTTTCTTAAAGCAGTTATGTAAATATTAAATGTAAATATTGTAACTGTAATAATATGCTCTGTGATTCAGACTCTTGGCCTGTCATCAGCTTCCACTGGGATGTTCAACAATGGAGCTGGAGACTTGGTCCTGCATTTCGTTGCGCAGTGTAACGCTCAACTTACTGAGACACTCGCAGAGCAAAATAACCAGGTCCAGCTTGGCCAGGCAGAGTGAGTTTAATGTTATTAATTATTTAACATACTGATATACTTGAGAAACAAGTGCTAACTGTGGACCCTTTTTATATATATATATATATATATATAACTGAACAAAAGAATAAATTAATTTAATAATAACAAAAAAAAACTGAACTCAATAGTAATTTATTCCAAATAAACATAAATAAACAAATCCTCATCGTTCACATCCATATATATATATGGATGTGAGATTTCATTGTACAGCCGATACGACTCACCGATTACTCTAAAATTGAAACGCCTTGTGTTGAGGTTTTTATATCCATATTCATGTAAAAATTTTATAATTGTGAATTTATCTGTTTTCATGTAAAATTGTCCCCCACACATAATATAATATAATATATGGATTTATTTATGATTATTTTGGACATATGGAAATATCACGTGTTTAAAATCTAAGTTCACTGAAAAGATGTGAACGATGAGGATTTGTTTATTTATGTTTATTTGGAATAAATGACTTGAGTTCAGTTTTTTTTTGTTATTATTAAATTCATTTATTATTTTTTTTCAGTTATTGTATTTTTTCTTGTGGATTATTTATGATTATTTTGGATAAATTATAATATCACTGGTTTAAAAACTGAGTTCACTTGTTTTGTTGTTGTAATTAGCATTAAAGGGATTAATATTGCTTATTTATATTCTATTTTTGGGCAAATGATAATAATGCATTAATATCTTGTGTATAAATAATAATACTTTTTTTTTTGTTGCTCTATTTAAAACCTACATACATTTTTCTTATGCATTAGATCAAAGAAAACAGGCGAGTTTCTGAAAGATGCTGTGGAGATGAGACTGCGGATGTTGGTTCCTTATATTGACACATGGCCTCAGGTATCCTCTGCCTCATGCAAACTCCTCTCTCAAAACTTCAGATTTTTCGTTTTTAAAAAGCAATAATTTATAAGAACTGATGGATGCCCTCAGTGTTGTGTCTCTTCTGGCTTTGCAGGCCATGAGCATCCTGCTACTGCCCCACAACATCCCCGACAGCCTGAAGCACCTGTCCACGATGGTGGATGACATCTGGTACTATGCAGGGGATCGCTCGACGGACGTGAGTGGCTTCTTTGATCCCACTCGCTACCTTCTTCCTTGCTTTAGTCTGCTCATCCACCAGTGTTTCTTCTGCATTTCTCTTAGGTCAACTGGTACACACGGCGGGCCGCACTGACAGGGATCTATAACACCACAGAGCTGGTGATGGTGCAGGACTCCTCTCCTGACTTTGAAGAGACATGGGCCTTCCTCGACAATCGCATAAAGGACGTAGTTAACATGGCAAACACGGCTAAACAGGTTAATGCAGTCTTGCTTTCCATAGCTAATGAGGAGCAAACAAAAAAAATCATTTTTGCTCCTGGTATATATGCTCTTGTAAACATTATTACTAATATACTGGATAATGTTTGTTGTAGGTGCAAGCCACAGGAGAAGCCGTGGTTCAAGGACTTATGGGAGCCGCAATTACGGTAACCACACTAAAATGATACAATTTCCAGAAAGAAATATATTAGCCCTAATATCAATTCAACTATTATGAGTGGTCTGTATTTCAGTGATTATATGAAAGAGAAGTGTTTGCCATGTTTAAGTCTAGTAAATACTTAATTTGTATTTTTTATTAATTTATAAATATGAATAATTATAAATTAGCTATATAGTCTCAAATATTAATGCAAGTTAGTAATGATAAATATTTTAATTATTACTTTTCTATTTTAATTATAATTTAGTAAATATTTATTACTTTACATTTTCTTTTTGATGTTCTTAATTGTTTAATGATTGAATATTACACAATCCCTAAAATTAAGGTTTTAAAGTGTTTAAACAATTATTTATTTCATTTGATTTAATTGTAATAGTAAGCTCTCTTCTCACTCAGCTGAAGAACCTAACAGGGATGAACCAGAGACGATGAGTTTCTTCTGATGCGCCTGCCTTCGTTTGGTCATGTTTTACTTATCGACTCCTCGGTTATGCAGCACAAATGTCTGATACTTCACTCACCCGCTCTAAACCAACTAAACAATTAGAAATTATTGCAATGAAAGTATTTGTGTTATGATTCAGGCTGGATTGTCACACCATTAGCACTCTGAAATGGGTCAGCTGTGCCATACTAATTCCTCTATCTGTATCTTAACCTGAGCACAATGAAGAGGCCGTTTTCTTTTCTGTCATTTCTCTGTATTTATAAAAAGAAAAAAGGAAGAATATAAATGTAAATTGTATTTGAGAGTCCTATGTCCATACTGTTTGTGTCAAACTCACTGGCGAGTCCCTCATTAAAAGAAATAAAGGGTAACCTATTTACTGAACAGTGTCTTGGTCTGTTATTTTTGTTGTTGCAGGTTTAACTTTCCCAAAATGTTAAAAATGATACATTTCTCATATTAATAAATACTATGGTTTACAGTTGTAACCGTAACTGTAGTGAAGAATGATATTTTGAGATAATATCATAATGGCTTGGTTAGTGAGCGCTTTTAACAACGCAGTCCACAAAAAACCGTTAATATAGGACTTCTATTCTAGGTTAACGCGTAAAGATTTCTGAGGACCTTTATTATGTTTAACCGGAAATAGTATTATAGTGATCCGGATGCTAACGGAATGAGGGCAGCTAGTGACCAATGAGCTGCTGTCGTTTGTTATTGTGCTGAAGAGGCGCTCGCTCGGTGCTGGAGCGAGTGAACAACGGGACCGCATATGTAATTATTTTATTTATTAGCGTCTTAATCTTGAGCCTAATTTCGCTATGCCGTATGCCAACCAGCCCACAGTGAAAATCACAGAGCTGACGGACGAGAATGTGAAGTTTGTGATCGAGAACACGGATCTCGCGTGAGTGATGCGAATACTAGTCAAAACGATCATTTAGCGTTTAATTAAAGCAAGTGTGTTATATTAATAACATTGAAATGCATGTTTATTGAGTTATCACTATCAAAAAAGAATATGTTAAAAAAAAAATTGAGGAACATGTAAATACTATGGTATATGCGTCTGGTAAGAACCATGCTGCGTATGGTAACGTGGTATTATTATTGTTTTATATATATATATATATATATATTACACACATACACATGTATATGGGCCATTCTACAGAATTGGTGCAAACTGCTGTCCCACAACCAAAAAAAAAACACATTTAAACAAAGCATTTAAGTATTCAAATCTTAGATGATTACTAAGATCCTTCACAATAACATTTAAAATATTAGTAAGCTTAATATATATAAAATCATCATTTATTGCGTACTTTCGATTGGGAGGTGGCTGTCCCGAACCCTAACCCCTAAATGTCAACAAATGAAAATATTGAAATCATTTTTCTAATTTTTTCCATTGCTGTTTTTAAAAGTATCTTTTTAATTATTTTAAAATATTTCAAAAAGTGTATATTTTCTTTGTAAATTATGAAACTTTATGTAAAAAACTGTGTCCCACATTTTTCATGTCACTACCGAAACAGTGTATGGTTTAGTCCAATGGCTGAGACTGAAACTACACCCCTAAATTTATGATCTGGAAATATTCCTGTGTCCCCCTGAGATAGGTCTCATCATTTTGAGGTACTTTTTTTTTCTTTTTCAAAAGTCTGAAAATCTGTGTGTAACTTTAAGGAACGTTACTACCGAGCACCTTTTTTTCTGCAATTACTTTACTTTTACTTTTTACTAATGAGGAGCAAACATCCAAGACGCTTTTATCCAAAGCGACTTACAAATAAGAAAAAGTAATTAAAACTAAAAGCTAAACGCTTTTAAGAAAATAAAATAAATTAAATAAAAATGACAAATGCATACAACAACATTTCAAAACTAAAACATTTAAATGAAAACAAAAAAACAAAGCTAAAAACAATTAAAACATACACAAATAAGAAAAAGTAATTAAAACTAAAAGCTAAACGCTTTTAACATAAAATGTGCTGCACACATCTGAATATTTGGGTTGAAGTGTTCTGGAACAGTGTTGTAAATACAACTTAACCACTGATTTCTAGTCGTGTCCATTTTTGGAAGACCAAACAAAGTAGTTTCGCTTTCACAACGAAACACAGCGTCACACACGGCGGCCTACAGTGAGCAGAGGCCGGGGGCTAGCGTGAGGAACGGCCGGAGAGTTAGAGTAAGCAGAGGCAGTTGGGCTTGAGAATGGCGCGGCCAGCGATTTCGATGAAGGAGGGTCCGGAAGGACATGTGACGACCCCGGGCTGGACTCTGCTTCATTCACGGTGAAAGCCGATCCGGTGATCCACAGCACAAAGTTGTAGTATTTCCTTAGCGACCAGCACGGATCAGCAAAGGAAGACCAAACAAAGTAGTTTCGATTTCACAACGAAGCACACGGCGTCTTTACGACATGGCGGCGGAAACAACAAAACTACAGCGAGAATAAAAGTTATACCGTCTTTCTTTGTGTGAACATTTGGGCAGCGTTATGCAAATCTTCCCACATCCTGACCTAGACATGTGGGGGCGTGTTAGAATGAGCCATTTAGGTAGGAGTGGTTGACACTTTTATAAAGAATATCTCTTTGGATTTGAGACTTTAGTCTTTGCAACTTCACAGATCGTCTTTATGCACCAAGATCTTGTAACACTCCAAAGAGAAAAGAAAAATCGAAATCGGATCATATGACCCCTTTAAGACCTGATGCACGGATCCGATATAATGATACACTTCACATCCAATTTCTTTCTCAGCTGTTTTCATTCACTTGAGATATAACTGACTGCATTTACCTGAATGATTGTCGAGATGGTTATTTTGTCATAATGTTATGTGTATGTGTCTGTTCAGAGGATTCAGAAGAGCTTCATGTGTGTGGGGCTGTGCGTGTAGAGAACAGCGCGCAAGTAACAAATCGAGTTCCCTTTCGCCTTTTCTCTCTGGAATTGTTTAAAATTCGCTTGCTTGTGTAAATACGAACAAATTATCAACTTATACTCTATTATGGTTAAATTTTGCAATTAATCCGCGGGTCACATGCGTGCCGAACCGTGGGGCTTGGTCCGTATATGATCCGTTTAACCACTATTATCAACTAAGATGTTATGATAGTTTTTGGTTCAGTGTATATTCAGACTAATGAATCCTTAACTTAAGTATGATCAACCTTTTGCCTTTTACAAAGAAAAGTTGGATTCAAAATACAACAAATCTCATAAATTACACTTGAAATATTGTTAAAAATGTAGGCCTAATTGTTATTGATTTACCAAAAATATATAGATGTAAGCAAAATGTTAATAGGTCAATATAATCTTTCTAATTAAATTATTATTACTGTGTTTCGGTAGTGACAAATTTGGGGATAGGACTAATATTCAAAACAATTCTGAAAATACAATATGACAATTAACTGCACAATTACTAGAAATGTGTACCTTGGATATTATTCAATTTGCATACATCCAAAAAAAGTTTTTTTTTTCAACTCTGACTTTGGACCAATTCTGTAGAATGGCCCATATATATATATATACGTATATATAATTAGACTATATAAATATATAAACATTAAATGAGAAATTAAAACTAGAAAATAACTATAATAATCACTCAGATGTATTAGTATTGATCATTTGGGGATTTCGTACAGACATCCTGTTGGTGAAGCTGCGGAAGGGTCAGGAGCTGCGTCTCAGAGCATACGCTAAAAAGGGTTTCGGCAAGGAGCACGCCAAATGGAATCCCACTGCAGGGGTGGCGTTTGAGTACGACCCAGACAATGCGCTGAGACACACGGTGTACCCAATTCCACAGGAATGGTATGGGTCTTATGGCATGGTTTGAGCACATTAAATGAGTATTATTTGTAATCAGGTACACAGAAGTATTGGTTTAGGATTTGCTTTCAAACAAATTTCACTCAGAAATTCTTAGTAAATTTTACAAAGAAATGGCAAGTAACACCTAAAATAAAATGTGGAATTTTTAAGACTGAATTAGTATTGTCTTGTGAAACGTACTCCAATAATGGACTGCAATTTTTTTTACAATGTACATAAATGAACACCCGGTTCTCATAAGATTGCAAAAAAATATATATATATTTATTATGTACACTGTAAAAAAATCTACCATCCTTAAAATGTGATTTCCCCCCCATTGTTTTATATTCATTATTCATCAATGTTTATGTATTTAGATAATCTTCATATATTTCGTTTTGCTTTTTACTTGTCAAAAAATGTAGTGTATAATTATGTACCTTTGCTCACCTTTTGCTTGTCAGGCCTAAAAGTGAATATTCAGAAATTGAAGAGGATGGAGTTCAAGCTCCATATGATCCTAATGGCAAGCCAGAAAGGTAAGGAAGTTAAAAACCATACATACATGCATACATAAGGATATATGCTTGGGAATTATTGTCTTAATAAATAACCCTGTTTTGTTTGTTGAAAGTGTTAAATAATTTAATAATGTATAATACAAATAACAAAAATTCTAATCTACAAATACTAAATAACTGTGATATTCTCTTATTGTATTATGAGAAATTATTTTGCTATATTATGAGAAACTTAATCACAACCACAATATTGCTTCTAGGCAACAATGACATTTAAGCAATTTCTCATAATATACTAACAATGTATCTTTAAAATGCAGCTTATTTACTAAAATATCTTTTTTTATGGATAAAAAAAAACATTTCTGAAGGCATGCCTCAATAGAGGGTTAATACAAAAAAAGAACATCTACATGATTTTTTTTCATCCAGGTTCTATTACAACGTGGAGTCCTGTGGTTCACTTCGGCCGGAGACCATCGTCATGTCGGCTTTCGCTGTACTTAAGAAGAAACTGAGTGATCTGCAGACACAGCTCAGCCATGAAATTCAAAGCGATGTGCTCACCATTAACTGATGTTAAAATACTGCTTATTTTGGATCACGCTTTTGGGGAAATATATTTTTTCAGCTGTTATGTTTCTTTGCATGAAACCATGTTATGTTGGAGAATTCTATGAATAATAAACACGTAAAAATATTGTTGTTTCATTACAGGAGTTGCACAATGTGGGGGGGGGGGGACACTATGAACACCAGAGGGCAGGGTTTGTGTGAAAATATGAGGCCATTCTGTTGATTAATACATGATTGAAACATAAGAAGACAGCGTGTATGGTCATGACAGAGATATGACATGAGAACATTTTATTTCAAGCCAAACAAGCCCTGAAATGGATGTAACAAATTTACAGAAACCGCCCCGAGACAAACTATGTAAACGGAACACATGGAAGGAACAAGAGCTACACGAGTTCGACAACAGATGGTGCAATCATATTTATTTGTCCCGTAAATTTTGGTTGTTTCAAATACATAAGTATCGAGGGATCTGGAGGAAAGTGCGATCATGAATTCTAGTTTAGCACAAAATTACAGCAACATAGATCATGTGAATGCATTCCTCACAAGAAATGTGAGAGACAACTTGTAGTTGTCAACAATGAT
>NW_015505209.1:642733-649404 GCF_001515645.1 Sinocyclocheilus grahami | reverse complement strand
CCTGCATTTATTTGATCCAAAATACAGCAAAAGCAGTAATATTGTGATTTTTTTTCTATTTAAATATATATTAAAATACCATGTATTGCTGTGATCAAAGCTGAATTTTCAGCATCATTACTCCAGTCTTCAGTGTCACACGGTCCTTAAGAAATAATTGTAATATGCTGATTTGTTGTTCAAGAAACATTTATTATAATTATTATCAAAATTTAAAACAGTTTAGTCATTTTTTTTCGACAAAACAACTAGATGTGATATGAGTGTGATACATACACAAAAGTTTTTGAACAGTAATATTTTTTTAATGTTTTTTAAAGAAGTCAGAAATTAGCGAAATTAATACTTATATTTAGCAAGGATGCTTTAAATTGATCAAAAGTGATGATAAAGACATTCACAATGTTACAAAAGATTTCCATTTCAGATCAATGCTGTTCTATTCATAATCTGAAAAATTCTACTCAGCTGCTTTCAACCTAATAGAAAATGTGTTTAGCAGCAAATCAGAATATTTTGAATGATTTCTGAAGGATCATGTGACTTGAGTAATGATGCTAAAAATTCAGCTTTGAAATCACAGGAATAAATTACATTTTAAAATATATTCAAATTGAAAACTGTTATTTGAAATAGTAAAAATATTTCACATGACTGCTTTTGCTGTATTTTGGATCAAATAAATGCAGGCTTGGTGAGCAGAGGAGACTTCTTTAAAAAGCATTACAAATCTTACTGTTCAAACACTTTTGACTGGTAGTGTATAGACCTATCATATATATATATATACAGTGGGTAAATGGCTGAATGGCTGCAATATAGCAAAGAGTGAAAAATTTAAGGGGGTCTGAATACTTTCCGTACCCACTCTGTATATATATATATATATATATATATATATATATGGAGGTGGTGGGCCGCCTGGACCAAAAAATGCCTGGGTTGATTTTTTTGTCCCAGTCCAGCCCTGGTTGTCAGTACTGTTTTGTAGTAAATACGGTTGAGTTCACACACATTTTGGCAATTTCGTAAATTTTCAGGAATTTTCGGCGAAGCACTGTGCGAACGAAACCGTACGGGACAATTAGTTGTCTGTCACGTTTTACAGTTCGAGAGATCATGTTTTCATGTGTGGTTTCGGTAATTTACAGAGATGCAGATATGAGCAGTGTGTCCTCCATCATAGCAGCGCATCCCGCCAGTTTTGTGGTCTGCGCGCTACTCAAGTCAGCTACTCTACTGAGGTAAACAAAAAACACCTGCCGTCGGTTAATTACCATTTTTACGGATAAAAACTGCTCATCTGACCTTTTGTCGTGTCAAATGTGATAAGACGTTGCCATCTTATATATTAACTTCACAAATATTGACTTCAGTTACACGTTCCTGCAGACAGTAGACTATTAGAGCGTCTCTTGCAAGCTAGTGAGAACAGAATATATTTCGAGACTGGCTGACAGATGTTGAAATGACTGCATTTCGCCCGTGAAATTTGCCGGAGCAAATGTGACCGTATCGTAAGTGGCCTAAAATATGTGCTCGTTTTGTTATTCGTCAAGTATGCACACCACACAACTACATTTTAACTTCTTTCTTTAATTACATAGTCTAAAAGAAGCAGGTGACAGCCATTATCTCATTATTTTTCATATCTTCTAATTCACTGAGACCTATGTATATGTAAATTTCATTTCATATTATATACGGTACTGTGGAATACTGGCAAAGAAAGACCAAACAGTGTTCTTTAAATTGGTGTATTGCTTCTTAACTGATACCACATAGATTTTTGGCACACCACATATCAGAGTTAAATGTCATAAAAATTTCATAAATATTTCTATAAATCTTTAAAATACTGTGCTGTTTCCTAAAATAAGATATATAGAGATGATAACTCTAACTCCTCTAAGGTCGAGAGATAAGCAAACATATATATAATTTATTTCTGAATCTCTTCACTGCATACTTTAAACGGTCATAACTTCATTCACAGCCATTCTCTATCTCATCTATCGCCGGCGTTACCCACAGTGCATTGAATTGAATACTGAAGGTGAAATGTATAATGCTGGCTGGCCCTTCGTGTCTCTGTGATGTTTTAATCACAAATATGAATATTATCTCTAGTCCGATGCCATACCTGTGGGATTTTTTGGCATTTACAGTCTGATGAAATTGATAAATCTCTGAGAAACGAGTGTCTAACAACGAAAAGATCACAACTAAACTTCAAATGACCTAAAGATGTTGTGGTGTGTCAAATTGTAACACGGATAGGCACACATTGCAGTTACATGTTTAAATGAATAACGTAGTAAGACAGCAAAATCATACCTTCTTCCAATTGTTGAGCAAAGCAATTGCAAGACATAAAATTAAAGGACAAGTAAAAGCACTTTGCTTAAAAATGTGTTGTAGACAGTTGCAGGTTTAGTTGCAAAAAAAAAAATCCAAATAAAATTTAAATAAAAAAATACTCAACAATTTACAGATATGAACTCCTGTATCAGTTACAATTGACGACATTGATATGTATAGATTAAGGAGGTTTCCTGTAGTTTTCTGGACGTTCCTTTTTACCACCCAACAATCAAATGATTTAGCGAATTATAATTACAAAAAATAAATACCGTACATAAAAATTAATTATTAAATGAAAAATTCATCACATTTTTAAAGCAAAAGACAGATACATATTGGCCCTTTCAGAGTGATTGTGTCAGCGTTCAACTCAAAGCTGTCAAATTTGACAAAGAGAGTTGTCAGTTTCTACTTCAATTAAATTATTTTGCATTCACCCATGAAACTAAACCTCAGTATTTCAGATCATATGTGTTCCTGTGAAGACCCATTATTCCAAATCAAATCCGCTGGAAATTAATACTGACTAGCAACAACGCAAACTAGTATCGATTAAAGGTACAAATTAAAATGTTGGTGGGAATGCCGTAGACCTCCTTACCATATGGAAGACACCTAATAGTAAACCACAATTCAAAGACCCAAGAGAATTGTTGATCATTCAGACAAACATCCAATGTTAGCGTATTACAAGACTTGAAGATTTAAGATGGTGGAGAGACCTGTTGCTTGCTACGGTTACGTTTGTTCGCATATAGGGAGAGTTGACCTCTGTGTTTTCAAGTGACCACGGCCATTCTAGGACTGTCATGGAATGAACTGAGGGACATCTAAATGCCCGCTGATCACATCTCCGAGATTCGTGTACCTCTAGGTCGAAGGTGTAGGAGGAAAAAAAAGCCAGATATTTATTTCATAGGCAGCTGATACATAGACAAAGGTTCCCTTTTTTCCTGAAGAAATATTCTCTGTAGAATTGTCTTAGCAAAGATAGAAAATGGATCCCCAGCTCTGCTGGTTTCAGTGCATTCAAAGAAGGCCAAAGTCCTTAAAAGCCAAAGGATAGTCAGCTCATGTTTGTAGTTTCCATACAGTGTGTTGGCTTCAATGTCCTCTCTGGTGCCGGAGCTCTTGGAACAGAAACGCAGGGAACCGCTTGTGCTTACGTGGATATTTTGAACACTTGAGTTTCTTCAGGATGTGAGAGTTCCTAAAATCCACCGAAAGCATGATAGGACAACAAACTGTTCAAATTAGTGAACCGAAATAAGGGAAGAGGGAAAAAGAAGCTTATGAACAAGATGCGTGGAGTCCTGGTGAGGACGTCTGCCCAGTCTCATCTGTCCAAGAGGACTTTCAGCGCCCGCTCGATGTTCATTCTGTGACCCACACGAGTCACTCCCAAGTCGATCAGATCCTCCTTTTGCAGGTTGGGCAAATGGCTGCCCTCGATATCATTGTCCATAAAGGCATCCCTGTGCTCGCCCAGGTTCAGGCTCTCGAGCCAGTCAGCCACGTCCTGCTTGCTCCACATGAGGACGGGTTTGGTGGCAAAGGGCTTGTTTGATGCGGCCTGGATAAGGGTGAGCGGGGAAGGGGAACGGCTACGCCCCGTGCCCAGGCTGAGGGGCGGTGTGGGCAGACCAAATACGTCTGTCATGGTGGGGGAAGTGGCCGAGGTCGGAAGGGAAGAGGCACAGCTGAGGCCAGAGTCCGGCGGGGACATGATAGGGCTCGGGGTGTGGTGGTGGGGAGGCAGGCTCTCGGCCTGTCGGCACGGTGACGGGGCAGGCACGTTGGGGCCAGGCTGGGCAGTGAAGGTAACGGTGGTGTTCTGCTGTGTACCTGAGATGAGGGATACACCATCCTGATTTCTGCAAAGACAGAAGGATAAAAGTAAGGAATATGTATTAATGAGACTCAAGGGATAACGCAAAACTATATTCCTGCAAAAGATGCTAGGGTGTTATAAGAGGTTGCCAGAGCATTGCTATGTGGTTGCTAGGGAGTTCTGTGTGCTTACTCGTCCAAGTTAAAGTCTGTACGATATGGTTGCAGGTCTTTCATTCATGTTTTGTCTGTTTTATTGTCCACCAGGTAAAAGTCCAATGCTCTTCTCAACAAACTGCATTATACTGTATAACTAGAGTGATAATATGAGTGATACGTCTAAGTAATGAAGCCTGAAAAAAGCCTGCATAATTCATAATTACTGAACATAATTTTAGTCAGTCGTACCATTTTATTCTATAACCTTTAAAATATATATTTTTTAAGTTTACACTTGCGTTGTCCTATTTTCCAAATTCTTATAGCTCAAGTGGGACTAAATCAATTCAATTCTTGAGCTCCTCTGGAAAGGTGCCTTTAAGGATGCGAGAGTTGAGACCAGAAAATAAGAAAGAGATCCTAACAGAAGACATACCCACACAGCTCTTTATGGGTGAATCTCTCAACCCATGTCTCACCCATAATATAGTATCTGAACATTATGAAAGTTTGTTGTAATTCATTTTATTTATGCTGATTTTATTTCCCAGCAGCATGATTTTTATTACTGTATTACAGTAATGAGAAAACAGAATTAGAGTAAAATGTGTTTAATCATCATTGAAGTAATGCCACAATAGAAAAAAACCTGGAAGTCCTAAAAACTGCATATTTTTAATGCAAATTATTATTATTACTATTTTAGGGTAAAATATGATTTGGATATTTCTTTGTGAGATTCACCCTCACGTGTCGTGTACACGATTTCTATTTATGTAAAGATCAAAGAGCATTGAAAGTATGAGTGTACTGTAGGTGGTTTAGCTTTAAGGAGGCTGTGAATGTGAGGCTCTTTAGCAATGCAATGTCCTTGCCCCAGGTTTCTCTTTATACCCAAGGTGTATTGGCCTACATTTGTTCCAAGTAAACTTTTACATTTGCATCTGATGTAGTACATGTAAATAAAACATTGGTTTTAGACTCATATAAACAGTACTCAAACTATTCTTCCAAAGAATATGTCATACAAAAAAACAAACAGACATCAATAACAATATATAACACATAAGTTACATACCCAGCCATGGTCTTAAGATTAAAAATACCTCAGTTTAATGATTCAAATAAGAAACATGGTGACCTTCCACACTAAAAATCTATTTTTATTCATAATGAAAAGAAAATACATCTTTGCTCAGTGTTTGCTAAACATAGGGCTCAGCCTGGGCTACAAGTGCATTTTAGGGTCAGTTCTGTGGTCTGTAAATAACATCATTCAATAATGAATGAGACTTGGGACTCCATGTCAATGGCAAACCATTGCCTGTGCAATGTGGCAGCCATCAGCATACACAACCCATGTTTGGCTAAATAAATGACACATAAGCTTTAAATCCTAATGAGCTTTCTCTGTAGGAGACATCAGTGAAAAAAGGTACGGTGGGGGACGACATGAGATATATCGATTAAAAATACTCTTAATACAGGTATTGATGATAATACTTAAAACAATAGTGGAAGGTATTGATAAATGCTTTTTGTGTGTGTGTGTGTGTGTGTTAGGGGTGTGCGATATATATCGTCTGCGATATATATCGTCGTAATTGTTGTTTTAAAGATGCGATTTGACATTATCGAGTATTTTGCAAAAGCCATTCAAAACATCCCAACAGAGTGCACGCATACATTACGTGACGTCTAGACTAGTGTGTGTGCACATTTAGTGTGTTTTCTTTCACTGCATGATTCAGTCAGCATTTAGAATGATCACAAATTCAAGACATGGCAGAAAATGTATATATTTATACCATTTCATATACAGGGTTTCTGCAGACTTGAACAAGTTAAATTTAAGACTTTTTTTAAGACCTTTTTAATACCACCTTATATGAAATTTAAGACCTAAACCTGTAATGGAAATACACATTTTATTACATACATATATGTAATATTTAATGTGTATAAATTAAAAAGAAAACAAAATATCAATGCTGTAATAAATGGTATTTATTACTATGATATACAGTGAACTTTTCATGTCAGCAGACAATATTCCATACAAAATATCCCCACAAAATAACTGCATCACTGATATTTTTGGTGGAGTAAACAAACTTTTGGTGAAGCAATATTTTCATCAGTGTTCTATCAGCTTTTACATACTTAAATCTGCATATTTACCTTTACAAAGGCCTATTTTTAACCTTTTTAGATGTATGCATCATCTTACATGTCAAATTATTACAATTTATCAATAAATTCAATATACACTATAGGGCTGCTACCAGTCAGATTAAATAATTTACACTGCAAATAAC
>NW_015505209.1:612243-641742 GCF_001515645.1 Sinocyclocheilus grahami | reverse complement strand
TGAGTCATTCATTCAACTGATTGAGTGTGTTATCATGCTGGTATCTTAAGGACTTTCGTGGACAGCTGACTCATAAAGTTTTTGATATTCTTCATATTCTGTGTGGTGGTCAGATAAGTTTAAATAGATTTGTACCTTTTATGGGCATTTTACCTTTATAAAGACATTTTTCTATAAGTGTGCATTATCTTTTGAGTCAAATTCTTACATTTAATCAGTGAATAAGAATAAGACATTTGGGCTGTTACCAAGCAAATGAAATCAGTATCAACAAAATTCATCTTTGCAATCCAGACATAAGCTGCACCTGAAGTGGCATTTAGATGTATTTACACATTGTTTAATGCAGGACATGAATGCATTTAACCTTCCGTTACAAATGCATAAATAATGTTTTGATATATTAAACATAAAACATTGAATACTGATATTTGAAATAATAAAAAAAAGAAAAGATACTTTAAATGTGAAATTAAAACCGCCAGTAGCTGGCAGCAAGTCACTGTCAATAAGTGAGTCATTGCGACAGAACCGAATCATTTAAACGAGTGATTAATTCGGGAACGAAACAACATCATGTTGCTCAGAGACGCAAAACAGCACTGTGGCTTTGTTTGGAATAATTTTTGTTGGCGAAATAGTGCAAAAACAGGCAATATGGTGTCTAAAACATAAGTCTCTTAATAAAACTTCTAGTTTATTGAACGGTTGTAAAAAATCAATATCACATTTGTATATGGTAATTTTTAGCGAAAAAAAGGCACTCTTCCGTGTGAACTTGAGTATAAATATAAACATTTTCTG
Organism: Sinocyclocheilus grahami; assembly: GCF_001515645.1. Classification (NCBI taxonomy): domain Eukaryota; kingdom Metazoa; phylum Chordata; class Actinopteri; order Cypriniformes; family Cyprinidae; genus Sinocyclocheilus; species Sinocyclocheilus grahami. The sequence continues at coordinate 640,938 of NW_015505209.1, read as the reverse complement.
CCCCCATGTCTTGAATTTGTGATCATTCTGAATGTATTTTAATAGACTGAATCATGCAGTGATCAGGCAGAGCGCACTGCAAATGCACACGCGCACTAGACTTCACGTAATGCGTGCACTCTGTAGCTGTTTTGAATGTTTGTTTGTTTTTGCATCGTGAGAATATTGAGTAAAATAGCTCACTTGTCATGGTGTTACTTAACTATATCCTGTTATGAATAAACTAAACATTTTGAATTTTTACCTCAGTGTTTCTTCTGCGTTTATGTGTGCGGTCACACTCATTTGTTCTGCAGTCTCGAGACAAACAGAGTGAGCCTCGGCGCGAGCTTGTATTCTGTATTCTGCTAACTTACTGCAATTCTCTCTGATGACGCAGTAACTTGCTGCGGGGAAGAACAAATCTTCGGTCTGTCCAATGATTGTAAAGTCATTAGGTCCGTCAGACTGAAGATATTTAGCGGTAATGAGACCAAAAATAATTAAGACCCATCAAATCCGAATTTAAGACTTTTTAAGGCCTTATATTAGGAAAACGTTATTTAAGACATTTTAAGACTTTTTAAGGACCCGCGGACTAGTTATTCAATTTCACATGAAGAGTGCCGTTTTTCTCCAAAAATTACCATGATTACAAATGTAACATTGAATTCAATAAACAATAAGTTAATTAAGAGACACCATATTGCTTGTTTTTGCTCTATAAATACATCTAAATGCCACTTCAGATGCAGCTTCTGTGTTGATTTAATTTGCTTGGTAACAGCCCAAATGTATTATTATTCTAATTCCCTGATTAAATGTAAGAATTTGACTCAAAAGATAATGGACACTTTTAGAAAAAATGGCTTTATAAAGGTAAAATGCCCATAAAATGCAAAAATCAGTTTAAACTTATTGGAAAAGATTAATTTCTATCAGTATGAACTGACCACCACACAGAATATGAAGAATATTAAAAACATTAGGAGTCGGCTGTCTTCGGCAGTCCAGCACAATAAGACACTCAGCAAAATATCGTCTAATTATCGTTATCGATAAAATCCCAGAAAATATTGAGATATAAGTTTTTGTCAATATCGCACACCCCTAGTGTGTGTATTGTATTGTGTAATGGGTATTGACGTGAATTAATGTTAGACAGTAAACGCTATGGGGTGCACGACAATTTGTGGAAAAAATTCCAACAATAAAGTGACATTTTTATTGAATTGAAATGTTGGCAGAAGGCTGTATAGCAGCTCAATAGGTTTTCTGAAAATTGGAACTCCTTGTAACCTTAAATGTTTTGTCAAAATTAAATATAAAAGCCCTTTACGATATAGCTTACGATAATCTAGGGATGTCTTGTGGGAGCAGTTTGGGTGATGTGACAACTAAGTAACAAATGGATCATGTTGTAACAACACACGCACATATGCACACGCACACACACACACACACCTCCCCCCTCTGTGGTACGGCCTGTGTTCATCATCACACTGACGTTGCTCATCTCGTCCTCAAGGCTGTTCTCATTATTAGGTTGCTAGGCAACTCTTTCATTCTCCAGCAGAGCACACACACTAATCTGAGAGCCTAAATGTAAGCCTGTGATACAGGCAGGAATGGGGGCATACCTCGTTCCGAAGTGAGTCCTGGATCCGGTCGGAGAGTCTAACGTTTCCCCTGGCTTTGGTGCTTTGTCCTTGTTCACATGCTGCAGAACTGAATTGGCTTCAGGGCCATGGGGTCCTTTCATCTCCAGAGGGTCCCCCCACAGCTTTGAGGTTCGTTGTGTTGGGGTTTTCAAGGGTTCTGGTGTAATTGATCCAGGGGGCGGAGGTGGGACAGAGGAGGGCATTCTGAAAGAGCTCACATTCTCCTCAGGCAAAGCGTCCTTGTAAAGTGCATTGCTCTTGATGGCAGGTTTGGGTTTTGGTTTGGACAGGATCTGAGACCTGTCCACCAAAAAGGCTTGTCCATCTGCATAGACGGTGCATGTGTCCAGAGTCTCGCCTCCTTCAGAAGACAAGGTGGAGATGCTGGACACAGTAGAGATGGTGCTGGTGGTCTCCAGTTGGGGGTCACCGCTGCTCCGGCTGTCGACCTCAATACCCGAGTCAGTGATCTGTTCATACGGCTCTAGCGGCCCAGGAGGGAAGCTGGGAGGTGTGCAGTTTGTGAGGACGGTTGGTCTCTTGATTTCGGAATTCCCACCACCTAACGAGGGATAATAGGGAGCAAGAGAAGGCCCTTTTGTACCGTTTGTTTTATGTTTGAACAGTTCAGCTATAGTCCCCGCCTGGTCTTCAGGAATGTCAAAACTGTTGGCAAACTCCAGTGGGGGTGGTAGGGGTTCAGCAAACACAAACTCTTCATCGATGTCGACAGAGGCCAAGGGCGGCAGAGGGATGCCGAAGGGCAGCTTGACGGGCTCATCCACTGAGCTAACAGTTATGATGGTCTTGCCATGTGGAGCAGCTGATAGCGCCTTGGGAGCTGGGGGGTTGGTGGGAGCTGGCTGGTTGGGGTCGCGAAGCTCCCCAGGGGTGTTGTCGGGACTCACTGCCTCGTCCCTGTCGCCCTCTGACAAGCTGTTATCCTCCGATTTTGCCCCATCTGTGGTGTGTACCATCAGCAGACCAGCTGACTTCTGCTGAGAAGTGTCCACAATGTCAATCAGCATGTTCTTCTTCTCCTCAGGCCTCTTCTCAGGCTTGCCCAGATCGAGTTGATACTTGGATTCAGTCTCATATTTGGACTCCGTCATCTGCCTCCGCAGGCCCCCGCGGGGACGGCCCATGGTAGCGGTACTTGAGAAGCCAACCTCCACATTTGGTCTAAGCTTGGTGTCGATAAAAAGCGGTTTATTGAGATCAAGTTTGGATGGGCCACTCTTTAGCGGAAGAGGCTGTGATTGCTCCCTCATGGCTCGGTCTCTGGCAGCTAATGCTAAAGCTAACGGTGAATTGGACTCTAGTGGCTTGCCTGTTACTGGGTGAACGTAATTCCCACTTCCTGAGCTGTAGGTCTTATGAGCAGGCAGACTGATCGGGCTGTGTCCTGTACGGGTGTTCAACAGTTCCCTTACCATGGTGGGCTCGGGGCTGTTGAAGTCCGTCACGTTACCACCACCTCTAGGGATGCTAAGTAGTGATGAGGGAGGTGCCATGAGCCTACGCAGCCGCTCATCGCTGCTAAACATGCCCTCATCAATAGACTTGGAGTGTCGGAGACGTGGGGCTGGTGTAGGCACCACGTCCTCATCACCTGCATCTGTTGACTTAAAAGATGGGGAGTTGCGATGAGCATCAAGCCTCTTCTCCCTGTCTCTAACTGCACCGGCAATGGCAGCTGCAAAGGGACTACCTGGATTTAAGCCATCTTCAGGACGCAGTTGTCCTGGGTGATCCGGTGTGGTCGTCTCAATTTCCATGCTGCTACCTTGACTGCTCTTACCGCTGCTGCTGGTGGAGGGCTCTTTGATTATTATGGTCGGAATCGGGATGGAGCAGGTTTTCTCAGGACTGTCTTCTACGTTGGACTGCTTGACAAGCATTCCCTTCCTTCTGGCTGGCTTGTTGGGCACAAACAGTCCAGCTTGACCCATCTTGCCCACATCCGAGTAAGGGTTTTCAGGAATTTGGGCACGGCGCCTATGAAGACTCTGTTGGGCTGTTGGGCTGTGATTGTACCCCTCGGAATCGTACTGTTCGGGACTGTCTCTGTAATACATGCCCTGATCTCTCCACCCAGCAACTTCACCTCTGTCTGGGGCTGTACTGTTTGCATTAGGACTCTGTGACGTAAAGCCTGGTCTGATGGTGCCATATCCTCGACCAGCTGGGACAGGAGCATTATTATTAGGTGGAGATGGAGGGGAGATGGCTGGTGGTGGTGGAATATCTTCTGATGTGTCAGGCATTGAAAGGCTTCTTGTAAATTTCAACATTGGAGGAGTAAGGAACTGCTTCTCTTCTTCGGTTACTCCTGTAAAGGAATGAAGAAAGAAAAATCAACAAATCAGCAAGCCTGTGGGTGCAATCACCACCCGGAAACAATAAATATAATGCCACAAAGCAAATGATACATCTTGAAAGTACGTCACATCAGTGAAAAAGCCTCCAGCTAGAGTGGGCTGACCAGTGAGTGTTAGTAAACAAAAGTATTTGTATAATTTTACAAAGAGCTGAAAGACTTTTGCATGCAATTCATCAAAATAAAGGACTGTGTGAAGATGTACTTCAGTGACAAAACAAAATGAAACAACCACGCACCTATAGATGTTTGCCGCCTTATGGTTCCCTTTGGTACACCCAGAAAGGGGCCTCTAGGACTCCCTGGCTGTTGCGGCGAGTCTACTGCTGTATCCTGACTATTGCAGAGAGACTGCAAAAGACAGAATAAGGCTGACATGATAATAAGAACAAGCAGAATGCAGCACTTTTGCAGTGTCCAGTCAAACCAAGCATCACAAAATATGTTGAAATGATTTCATAAAAAGAGACTGAGATGAAGAAATAAAAAATAATCTCAAGCAGTGAAGCATACTCACAATCCTGTGCATAACTTCACTCTAATTTAAAGCAGCAGTTCGTAACTTTTTTTGTGTTCAAAATTTACAAAATGTATATAATTAATATATTTAAATGTATATAATAAGCGTGTACACCATTTTCCAAACCATGTTTTTGGCTTGTCCTGAATCACTACGGTACACCTATAATAAGTGTTTATATTCGGACTATTTAGACTGGTTCGGGTAGGTACCGCTGTGGAGTAACCCAGTACCTGCATGATTCGCCATAGACATAAACAGAGAGAAGTAGCTCCGGATACAATGTTCTTCCAAAAGACGCACACAGTTCTGTTTATTAACCGCTAGAGTGCCAAAAGATACGGACTACAGCTTTAAGCATCAAAAACCAATATAGCATGCATGGCCAATGGTTGTACCAGACTTGCGAAAAGCGATTATTGCAGTTAGTTATAGTAATTTTCTACAATGACACGGGAGACCAGAACTCTTGAGGGCATGAGACAAGGCATGCTTACATTCATTTCTGGGCTGACAGCAAAACACTTGCTAGTTGGACGTGATTTGACTGCCGCCACCCTCACATCTGCATTTGAGTTGTCCCACATGGGTTTCTGGGGGGGCACGACCTCATCCACTTTATCTGTAAGACAACAGCATCTCAAATTAGAAAGAAGGAAGTTACATTTAATATAAGCTCAGTATCAAATATTGCTAATTTCCTCTAACAGTATCCTCAGAGCAAGGATCCAAACCGAGCAAGAGAGGCGACAGAAATAGGTACAACGACAATGGTCAAGGTCAAAGCCGTGCAAGCGCTTCCTGGTTCCGTTGGAGAAATCTTAGCACTTCTTTCAACGGCCACTGCGCAACATGCTAGCATTTTTTTAGACAGTTCCCATGCATGGGATGATTACTTAGTGTGACTTGAAATACAATCCTCTTCTTCAGACCCTCATTATCTGAAAGCTGATCATCTATACAGAAATGAAGGAAAGGGAAATTCAGAGTCTGATTTTCCTAGCATAAAAGTCATCAAGACTAAATCTCACAAGTCACACACACACACACACACACACACACAAAACCCCCATACATCTGGCATTAAAATGTGCTTCATATCTGGATATTCTTCAGCTGGACTTAAAGGTGCAGTAGGAGATCTCGGAAAATGCTAACTTTAGCCTGATAGCGCTGAAAGCGAACGTCCCACCCTCCCTGCAATCGCTGTCCAAAGCCACGCCCCCTGAACGCACATATGCTCACAGACCAGAATACCAGAGACAACATTACTACAACAGGCTACAGCGGCTCCCAATTCCATCCCCTTGCGAGGACTGGAATTGGGAACCACGTTGGGCTACATCATGTGTTATTCACCGGTGAGAAAACTTTATAGTACAGTTAGTAAAAGTATTACAATACCAGGAAGGAAGATCGGGTTGTTGATGTTTGTCTGCCATTCTCGCTCTGTCTGCACAGCGTGCGTGAACGCGCTGATGACGTATCCTGTCTGTGCGAACAGGGTGCGCAGAGGTATGCAAATACATATGTTGACAGGCAGGTAGGAAAGTCAATTAAAACGCTCGGACCGAGGGTTTTGATTGGACAAACATTTTCTGGTCCTACGCCTTCCACAGAATGTATAAATACAGATAAATACATTTAGACCACTTAACTTAATAATTGCTATCGGGATGTGAAGAGACTTTCAACCAGCATAACAAAAAAAATTTCTGAAGACAATCACCTATTGCACCTTTAATTTATACTTTATACTGTTCTTTGCGATCACACTTTCATTACTTTCGAAACATTTCCACAATAAAAGATGTTAATAAGTTTTAAAAGAGAAAAGAAGAAAATAAAGTTTAAAACTCATTAAAATGAGTGATCAAAGTGCACAATCAATATTTGTTGTGTTGGATAATGATTGTACTACTATCTTAATTATGCATTTTTATGTAGACAATACAATTTGCATTATCTTTTATACCTTTACCAAAAGTACTCAGAATTTGTCTCTGGCCACCTCAGTACGTGGTTTCAGCGATCTGATCAAAATACATTTATATTGTCAAGTGCTGATCATCTGAATGTGATCTGGAAACGCATGTTAATGACAGGACTAAAAGGGGCCACAGTTATACCTCTTCATTCATTACATTTATATATACACTCAGGCTTTAAATATAAAATCCCATCATACCCCTGAGGCAAAACTGAATATAAAAAGAAAATATGCTGCCAAAATTGCCTATTCAGGAGTCTAGTTTATATTCATAACTGAAAGCCTATCTAAGACTGCAGAAGGAGTATGCATCTATTTTATAATCAGGGTCTCCTTTATAATACCTAAATATGGATTTAAAATGACTCTTTTTAATGAACACAGTATGTACAAAGCTGTTTTAAGGACACAGCAGGAGTACTATGCAGCCAGCCACATTATGTTAACATAAAACTAATGCTTACAACGGTTCAGAAAATATCTCCTTCAAGAAGACAAAAGGAGTCCATTCAGCAGTCTAAAGATGTCATATCATATCTCTGCAACAGTCACACGTCGTCATACTCCTGGTCAATGCTAACAGTGGCAATAGCTTTACACTGAAAATATGGCATTACATTTTGCAGGTGGAATGTTTCTATATTAAACATATGCAGCATTATTTCCATGGCAACGTCTTGTTTCAGAGTGATTCAAAGCTGGAGTGGTCCCTCGTATGATAATAGTTTAAACGTAGTTCTTTAAAGGGAGAAATTATCTTAAAATGCTCAGCTTTAGGATTTTATCTTCTCTCTGAGGAGTGAAATGGAGGCAGGATGTGTTATATCAGTAAGAACAAGGACTTGTATCTGAAGCCAGGTTTTTAGCATATGAAATTCATGGCTCTTGTTTTCTCAAGCGTATCCTTTTTATAATCGAGGGCAGGCTGTTGAATAATATATTCTTACATTGCACTTTTGAAGATATAGGGGGTCAATAAGTGAAGCTAAATGCTTATGGAGCATTTTGCAGTGTAAACACATTTGGTCTGTTTTCACAGTAAGCAGTCTTCCATTCAACTGGTAAATTTTGATCATTGGAGAGAATACAAATTATTTGCACATTTCTTTTACTGAATCATATCAAAAAAGTTAAATAGTGTGAGACAAATAATCACTACTGTTGCTAAGCTGAGGTGACAAATATTTAAAGAGTGCTTAGGGAAAACTCACCCTTCTTTTTCCTCAAAGTGGCTTTAACATAAAAGAACAATTCAGCTTTATTCAAGTATTCAAATTCAGAGATAATTTCCAGAAAACACGACGAGGAGAACCAACGTTTGGAATACACTATTCCTCCACATGGCATTGACCTGTGCATAATGTAATGCCATTTTAGACGGAAAGCAACAACAAATTCATGCAGTTAACTTTCCAACACTACACAAAACAAGTAGGTTAGTATCCAATATAACAAAAAAGACAATTAATTTCTTATTACACAATATAAACAAGAATTTAATACGCGCTTAATACTGCTTACCCTTTGTGCCATTGTTTAATTAGTAATAATTAAATCAGCATGACCCATCAAACCCTAGATTTAGCTGTGGTCACCAGAATAAATCTTCCACAATCCAACAAGGATCCGCTCAGGTGAAATGCGTCATGCTTTAATAGTGAATGTGAAAGTAATACTTTAGTTTTTTTTAGTGGGGACTACACAAAAACTGAGACGCAAAAAGGCCAATCACAAATAATCACAAATCTTAATAAATATATATAACAAAGTCACATGCATGCCAGGGGAAACACAACATTACAATTTGTACATACATTTCATTAAAATAATTTTGTAAATAACTGTATCGTACCTTTATCCACTTTTAGGTCAGCATGCAGGAAAATAAAACAACATCAAAGTTCATTTCATAATGAACGGTGGCTGTAGAATAACAACAAAAATTGTCACAGGTTAAAAATGCATTTTTAAGGGCCGTTCAAACAAGACATGTTTTTGTATTTAGCAATAACTAGACAGTTGAACGCGATGGATTTTTAAATTTTGTTTAAATCTTGATGTTGTCTTAAAAAAAACGCAGCTCTCATGGCGTGAGACACCAAAATACAAAGCAATAACTGCCAAGACAAAATGCAAGAACACAACCTGTGTGAACAGTCCTTTATCTTGTAAAAACGTATTAAGTAACACCAGACACTGGATGAGATGTTTCTGCATGCCATGACTGTGCTTACCTAGGTCTTCTAGCTCTGAGGTCATAGATTTTGAACGCATGGACAAGGCTGTGGAGGGAGCCCTCCGTGGTGGCAGGGGCGCTATAGCAACAAACCAAAAAAAAACACACAGCAGGTACAGTAGATGCTTAGCCATAGGCTGTAGCATCCCCATGGGGAGGCATTGTATACAACATTAACTCTTGCCGAGGTTTGTCGATTCTCATTTTAAATAATAAATGAGAGAGAAGAGCTTAAAAACACAAAATTAGTAGTGTTAGTAAAATCAAAAACTACTATTAGCATTATGGAAAAGCAATGGTTAGAATTACATGAAAGGGGTTTTGTTTGCTTCATTTTCAATCATATGATTAACATGTTCCTTCATAGCCCAGGTAGTCAAGAAATACTGAATAAATCAAGACATTTACCTTTCTTTCGAGCCGTGTCATCAGGGTCTAGATTTCGACTGACTGTCACCACTTTGATAATTAAGTGGTTGCCGCCGTGACGAATCATGTTGACCACTTGTTTGTGGCCCACTTTGACGACATTGTCCTGGTTCACCTATAAAAAAAGAGGAACAATTTAGCTTGTTTCAGGCATGCTCAGATGTTCACAAAGCAATAATTAGTCAAATGCACTGATGTGCATAATTCATTTCCTGCTTTTTGCTGTTTAAAAATACAGTGAAATGGTTTGACGTACATTTTTTTGTGTTGATATGGCTGGACATATCAATTGCTCATTAAAAAGCCTTCTGTTTAAGTCACACAGCCAAACCACAGCTATGTTCAGAATTGTCAGCTCAATGCATGCTGCATATTTACTGAAAAGTATATATTTTATGATATAAAATATATAAAAAATAAATGAATCAAAAGTGACCGAAAAGCCCTTTACTCTTTTACAAATTCTATTTCAAATAAATGTTCTTTTGAAATTTCTATTTGTTTCACTTTTTTTTTTACAGAAATATTAAGCAGAACAACTGTTTTCAACATTGATAATAATAAGAAATGTTTCCTGAGTAACAAATCAGCATATTAGAATGATTTATGAAGGATCATGTGACACTGAATGGCTGCTGAAAATTCTGCTTTGCCATCACATAAATATATTACATTTTAAAATACATTAAAATAAAATACAAAACGGATGTTTTAAATTGTACAATTTTATTTCACAGTATTAAAGTTTTTACTGTGTTTCTGATCAAATAAATGCGGCCTTAGTGAGCATAAGAGACAGTGAAAGATTAGTTACTTTTATTGATATTAAGGGAAAGGATACATTTTTATTCTAGAAAGCATTTTTTTGGTACAAAAAATTCTATGTCCCTTAGCAAACAGTTGTCATCAATATTTTTGGTCTTTTTTTTTTAACCAGAAGAAAAGAGCTATACTGTTTAAATGCATATTTAAGTTGATTTCATTAACCTTTAGAAGTACCTTAGCATAAATATGGCCTCAGAGCTACTAACTAAAAGCCCACAAACTACAATTTTGATTTCATAGGGCTTTAACTTCTGTATACTACATCATAGTGGAGTAAATTGATTGTGAGCATTTAGCTACACAACCACAAGCATCAACACCAAAGTTACGAAATCATTATTTTATCCACAGTATGTTTTATAAATTTAACCTTATCAATTTTCTTCATATACACTTAAACGGTCACAATCCTAGTGAGAGCTGTCAGTGTAAAGGCATCAGAGGGCAGTAAATCAAAATGGGGTTTAAATGTTTAAGAGGGACATTCAATCTGCCACTGAGCCATTACTGGTGAGCTAAATCGAATTCAGCTACAGCAGAAACGATTTGCAAGTGGTGATAACCGTTGATATATGTGCAACATTCATCACCAGATATTTTTTCATCATCTCTTTTCAACAAAGGTGTAATTCCAATGACTCCAACCAGACTTAAAACTTACTCTGAGGGAGAAACAATCTGCATTCAACATTTCTTACTTGCTGCATGAAAGTGGAAAACAAACTCCCACAACTATTTGAATAGGTTTTAAAAATTATTTTTGACACGAGTTACCAGCTCACAACTTCAGACCACAGAATGTTTGGAAACAATACTGTATTTTTTAAAGTGCCCCTATTATGGATTTTTGAAAATTACCTTTCATGCAGTGTGTAACACAGCTCTAAGTGAATGAAAACATCCTGCAAAGTTTTAAATTTGAAAGTGCACCGTGTATAAAGTTATTGTCTCTCAAAAAAAAAGAGTCGACTCTAAATCATTGAAACGAGTCTTTTTAAAACGAATCCCAAGCCGTTTCATATTGACGTCAACATGAAACATTACCAGATTGCCTGCCCACTTTTTGGTCTTTTCTTATTGGTCTGAATGAAAATGCAAATTCATTCTTTGCCACTAGGTGCCGCTTTTGGAGCGGTAAAAATAGCGGTTTCGCTATTTTTAGCGGTAACGCTGTACACAAAGCAGCCTGCGCTCACAAACAATGCTTTATCAGGCATTACAGGCATGATGAAATGAAAATGAGACCAATTGGACCAATCACCGCAGATTAGTGTCACGCAAAGGAGGGGTATGGAAAAATTAATCTTCTGGGAGTCGTTGAGCAAGTAAGATAAAAATAAATAAATGCATATTCTAAGACAATGAAAGTGAACTAGTGCTGTCAAACGATATATCGCACCCAAAATAAGTTTTTGTTCACATAATATATGTGTGTGTACTGTGTATAGTTATGTATATATATATAAATGCAAACACATGCATGTATTATGTATTTTTCAAAATATATATTGTATGTGTGTGCTTTTATATATAAATAATAAATATACACAGTACACAAACATATATACAGTAAAATAAAACTTTTATTATGGATGCGATTAATTTAGATTAATTGTTTGACAGCACTAATATGAACCTTTCATTACCCATAATATGAGCACTTTTAATTGTCAGAAGAAAACTTGAACATCGCTTGCTCGTGCAAGACTCACACCAGGATGTTGTGGGTGGATGCAAAGTCATTGCTATGGTGTTCAGAATGGTTGCTAGGGTGTTCTGGGTGGTTGCTAGGTGGTAGATTACTGACCCGAGTCAAAAATTCAGCTGTATGCGTAGAAAAGTAGTATTACACCTAACAATAACATGCCACACGATTTGACATCAAACTCATCCTAAATTATAAGAAACAGTAATAGTGATAGCTGCCTTAGCAAGCAGCGCTAATGACTATGATAAGATGTTGATATTCTCACGATACAAATCGTCAAATAAAAAGCACTGCAGGCAAATTAGAGAGACACCCCTGCTCCTGTGGCATTTCTCAAGCAAAACGATAAACACAGGCACTACGAAACAGATCAGCAGAGAGAAAATGAGAGAGACAGGTTTGGAGAGATTTTAGAGTATGCCTTTTACCGAAGAAAAGGTTACGTGAATAAGCTTGGGTAACCTAGGAAACAGCCGAGGAGCCGAAGTCGTCTTCATGACGAAGAGAGCTGAGCTGCTCCTTTTATTCCTTTGTGTATGTTTGTGTGATTCATAAATGCTGTGAGTGTGATGAGAGCAAGGGACTACGTATGTGATTGTATGAGAGAGATTGCCATTCGTTCCAATTAAATAAAATTAGCTGAAGTTAGAAAGCAAGCCGAAATCAATGTGGGACCAGGCGTGAAAGCCCCACTTGGAAAGCCAGGTTAGTTAAAAAAAGTAACAGCCTTTAACGTCAATCACCGTTACCTTTTCTACATCTCTCGCTATTGTGGATTTTCATACTGTGCATTCCAGAAGACAAAATAACTCTGCATTACATCTTCGAGCTTGACCTTATGACAGATGATGTAAATTTAGAGAGATTGAGAAGGAGAGCGAGAGAGAGAGAAAGCTCTGTGAATCATGAGCTGTAATCGCAACTCATGGCAGTGCAGATTTTTGCAGTGCTCTAGTTTTTGGTGAGTGCTGGAGGAAGGGGGTGGGCACAAATTTCCCAGCATTCTCACTGACCTCCAGTCTCTCGGCATGTCACACACTGGTAATGAGATTTGGGCTCATTTAGGAAGTGCTGGGACCAGATGTAGATAAAGCTCACAAAACAGCACAATCTCAGCATGGCCACTTCATCTTGATAATCTCATTATGCTGGAACCGTGCCAAATCCAACCAAACTGAGCAGTCAGCACAGGATCCTGATTTTGTGTTGTTTTAGATATCAGGACATGGAATAATCAGTCATTCATTACTCACCCTCATGTTGTTCCAAAAATATATACAAATTTTTCCTTAAGATACAAAAGGATAATTTTGAAGAAACATCTTGCAGGTTTGTTAGCAGTGACCTGACCACAGACTAACAAAAGGGATCCTAAGGTGTCATCTCTGACTACTTTAATGATACTTTTATAGTGTTTTTTTGTCCTTGACAGCCTGTGGTCACTATGAGTTATCATTGCAGTTATACAGGTTGAGAGCAACATGAAGGTGAATAAATAATGCAAATTCTGTTATCATTTATTCACCCTCATGTACACTCTTAAAATAAAGGTTCCAAAAGGTTCGCAGGAATCCCATAGAAGATCCATTTTAGGTTCCTCAAATAACTTTTTCATGAAAATAACCACTTTTTCAAAGTGAAATACATTTTAATAATCTACAGAATGTTTGTCACTACAAAGATTATTTTGTGGTTTTAGAAAGGTTCTATGAATGTTTTCAGTGACCATAGATGCCAATCAAGAACTTTGATTTTTTTGTAAAGATTCAAACCTGACTTTTTTTTCTGTGGAAAACAAAAGTAGAAATTTTGAAAATGGTTCATCTGAGCAGGTGAAGAACGCTTAGCTACCTTAAAAAAAAACAAAGCAAAAATTTTTTTATTTGAGATGCATATACTGTATAATGATGTGTTTTTAAACTATATTATTAAACTGACAAATCAGAGTGGATTTACAAACAGAGTAACACAATTTGTACAAAAACACTTAACATAAAAAATTCATAAAGGAGTAATGAATCATTATCAGCTGTAACCTTTAAGACCAATTTGGTTAAGTATCATAAGCATGCTTATGGATAACACAACAGGTGGAGTGAGATAAATATACATAAAACTGGAAAATTAGTAACAGATGGATAAACACTTTGAACTGTCCAAATTGCTGAAGGAACTGAGTGAACTCATTGTCACCATATGTAATTTTGCCAATTAAAGGAGCAGAGAAAAAGTAGACATTCATTTATAAACTTAATTGTTTATATTAGTCATAGTTACATGTGTAAACATATTTATTCTATACAGGATATGCTTTTATTATGAAGGAACGTACCTGTGTATATTCTTTAAAATATCTATTTTGTATTACATGGGGGGGAAAATACAGTTTATTCATTTTCAGGTGAACTATTCCATTAAGAGTTAACCACGTTGATCTGAGTCTCTGTGTGTCCCAAAACCGAAATCAGGTTAAAGACAGCTTTGGATGCAAAACTGGATTTTAGGAGGTTGTTGTACATACATCTAAACACACCAAAAAGCGATTTGCAAGGTTGCTAGGGTGTTCTGGGTGGTTGCTAGGTGGTAGATTACTGACCCGAGTCAAAAATTCAGCTGTATGCGTAGAAAAGTAGTATTACACCTAACAATAACATGCCACACGATTTGACATCAAACTCATCCTAAATTATAAGAAACAGTAATAGTGATAGCTGCCTTAGCAAGCAGCGCTAATGACTATGATAAGATGTTGATATTCTCACGATACAAATCGTCAAATAAAAAGCACTGCAGGCAAATTAGAGAGACACCCCTGCTCCTGTGGCATTTCTCAAGCAAAACGATAAACACAGGCACTACGAAACAGATCAGCAGAGAGAAAATGAGAGAGACAGGTTTGGAGAGATTTTAGAGTATGCCTTTTACCGAAGAAAAGGTTACGTGAATAAGCTTGGGTAACCTAGGAAACAGCCGAGGAGCCGAAGTCGTCTTCATGACGAAGAGAGCTGAGCTGCTCCTTTTATTCCTTTGTGTATGTTTGTGTGATTCATAAATGCTGTGAGTGTGATGAGAGCAAGGGACTACGTATGTGATTGTATGAGAGAGATTGCCATTCGTTCCAATTAAATAAAATTAGCTGAAGTTAGAAAGCAAGCCGAAATCAATGTGGGACCAGGCGTGAAAGCCCCACTTGGAAAGCCAGGTTAGTTAAAAAAAGTAACAGCCTTTAACGTCAATCACCGTTACCTTTTCTACATCTCTCGCTATTGTGGATTTTCATACTGTGCATTCCAGAAGACAAAATAACTCTGCATTACATCTTCGAGCTTGACCTTATGACAGATGATGTAAATTTAGAGAGATTGAGAAGGAGAGCGAGAGAGAGAGAAAGCTCTGTGAATCATGAGCTGTAATCGCAACTCATGGCAGTGCAGATTTTTGCAGCTCTCTAGTTTTTGGTGAGTGCTAGAGGAGGGGGCTGGGCACAAATTTCCCAGCATTCTCACTGACCTCCAGTCTCTCGGCATGTCACACACTGGTAATGAGATTTGGGCTCATTTAGGAAGTGCTGGGACCAGATGTAGATAAAGCTCACAAAACAGCACAATCTCAGCATGGCCACTTCATCTTGATAATCTCATTATGCTGGAACCGTGCCAAATCCAACCAAACTGAGCAGTCAGCACAGGATCCTGATTTTGTGTTGTTTTAGATATCAGGACATGGAATAATCAGTCATTCATTACTCACCCTCATGTTGTTCCAAAAATATATACAAATTTTTCCTTAAGATACAAAAGGATAATTTTGAAGAAACATCTTGCAGGTTTGTTAGCAGTGACCTGACCACAGACTAACAAAAGGGATCCTAAGGTGTCATCTCTGACTACTTTAATGATACTTTTATAGTGTTTTTTTGTCCTTGACAGCCTGTGGTCACTATGAGTTATCATTGCAGTTATACAGGTTGAGAGCAACATGAAGGTGAATAAATAATGCAAATTCTGTTATCATTTATTCACCCTCATGTACACTCTTAAAATAAAGGTTCCAAAAGGTTCGCAGGAATCCCATAGAAGATCCATTTTAGGTTCCTCAAATAACTTTTTCATGAAAATAACCACTTTTTCAAAGTGAAATACATTTTAATAATCTACAGAATGTTTGTCACTACAAAGATTATTTTGTGGTTTT
Source organism: Sinocyclocheilus grahami (assembly GCF_001515645.1). NCBI lineage: Eukaryota > Metazoa > Chordata > Actinopteri > Cypriniformes > Cyprinidae > Sinocyclocheilus > Sinocyclocheilus grahami. Next base: position 625,016 of record NW_015505209.1, on the reverse strand, counting down.
AGAAAGGTTCTATGAATGTTTTCAGTGACCATAGATGCCAATCAAGAACTTTGATTTTTTTGTAAAGATTCAAACCTGACTTTTTTTTCTGTGGAAAACAAAAGTAGAAATTTTGAAAATGGTTCATCTGAGCAGGTGAAGAACGCTTAGCTACCTTAAAAAAAAACAAAGCAAAAATTTTTTTATTTGAGATGCATATACTGTATAATGATGTGTTTTTAAACTATATTATTAAACTGACAAATCAGAGTGGATTTACAAACAGAGTAACACAATTTGTACAAAAACACTTAACATAAAAAATTCATAAAGGAGTAATGAATCATTATCAGCTGTAACCTTTAAGACCAATTTGGTTAAGTATCATAAGCATGCTTATGGATAACACAACAGGTGGAGTGAGATAAATATACATAAAACTGGAAAATTAGTAACAGATGGATAAACACTTTGAACTGTCCAAATTGCTGAAGGAACTGAGTGAACTCATTGTCACCATATGTAATTTTGCCAATTAAAGGAGCAGAGAAAAAGTAGACATTCATTTATAAACTTAATTGTTTATATTAGTCATAGTTACATGTGTAAACATATTTATTCTATACAGGATATGCTTTTATTATGAAGGAACGTACCTGTGTATATTCTTTAAAATATCTATTTTGTATTACATGGGGGGAAAAATACAGTTTATTCATTTTCAGGTGAACTATTCCATTAAGAGTTAACCACGTTGATCTGAGTCTCTGTGTGTCACAAAACCGAAATCAGGTTAAAGACAGCTTTGGATGCAAAACTGGATTTTAGGAGGTTGTTGTACATACATCTAAACACACCAAAAAGCGATTTGCAATTGTAAAATTATCATTGATTATAACCGTTTGTGATTTCACAGCACAATAACAGACATAAATACACAACACGCACATACAGATCTTGACTGATGGATGTGTGTGACATGTGGTGAGCAGCCCACACTTGATTAAAATCTGATGAAATTAGCAGGCGATTATCCTCTGCACACAGAGTCAGCACAGAAAATAAACCATAAAACGATAAGCCTTCCATTTGGCTAATCATATCTGTTCAGCTCAGGGTCGTTCTGGTCACATTGTCTCAATGCAAACGTATAAAAAAGTAAAATAAAATAAAATAAAAATCTCATAAACCAAATTAATTTCATTGCTTCTCTGCAGTCCCCAGATGCATCACACAATTTATGCTTGCTGTTCTATTCAAGGACCTTAGAGATTGTCTCTCTCTCTCTCTCTCTCTGTGTGTGTGTGTTCACGTGCTGTTCATCCAACTTGAGAGTGTGTGTCTGTGACAGAGAATCTACAGGGACCTCCATATTTCATGAAGGATGATTTTGTGTCACATCTGGTCACTTCCAGAAGAATAAAGATGTGTACTCCACACACACACATACACTCATATATATATATACTTGCTCACTTAGCGATTATGTAACAGTCTATCCATGTTCACCCTTGTGGTTACATAATGCCACTCTGTGAACTAGGAGACCCCCTCCAGGTATCTCCACATAAACTTAAGACACTAACTAGTAGTAACAGAACAGTGAGGATACATGGACAAGGGAAGACTTTTACTATTTTATTTAAACCATAAAAAACAGGAACCACTCATCTACAGACCAGCACAAAAACATCTAAACTAATGTTATATATTATACAAGAAGCCTGGAGAACATTATTTATGAGGTTTTTTTGAAGCAAGTTTTGAAAATAATGCAATTCGGCCCAAACTAGCCTAAAGGGACCTGGGTTTGAGCTTGGCCTATGTTTCGTCCCAATTCAACCCCCCTGTCTTGTCTACTTTCCTGTCTGCTGTATAAAAAGGCCAAGAAAGAAAGAAAAAAGGTGTGCAAATATGTGCATATCATCTGGCAAGGTCTAGTTATGTGTCTAATATCACACCTTAATAATCCAGAAACATCAGGAAATTTGAGACCGCTTGTGTCTTATGAGTGGAAAATTACATTTAAATTTTAAATTAAAGCATGCACTAATATTTATAACATGCAATGCATATAAACAAAAACAGAATAAAAAAGATTAGATATCTACATGATCATCTCTGATATATATATAAACACTTTTTAATTAAATAAAAAAAATTATCTGATAGAAAATATATGCTTCAATCAAAAAAATAGATCAGGCATCTGTACAGCTGAAAAATATGCATAACCGTTTAATACTTTTGTAAGCTGGCATAAAAATAAATAAATAAATATAGGCCTACTGTTTGGACTGGAAAAAATAAGCCCTGGCATTATGTGCTCCAAAAATCGGCCTAACCAGGCCCATGCTGATAATTTAAAAAAAAAAGAAAAAAAAGTCACACATCCTTGAAAAAAAAAACATACAACTCAATGAATTCACATGGCTCCCATCTCTTAATCCCCAAGTCAAATCCACTATCATTACCAAACATGACCCAACGTCAACATCACACTCTCTAATGCGGCCTAGAGAGCTTGCAATCACAGCACTTCTGGCCTGATTTAGAGATTTACAGAAGGTTGTCAGAGGGCAATCATCCAGCCCAGATAAAACTCTATCCCTTCAAATGAAATCTCCCTCTTCCTGATACTTTCCGGAAAGGAGGGCGCTCTTTTGTCTTGAGTGGGGATAATTATGAAGAGTACAGGGGATCTGTACTCTTCACACTCACTCACACACGCACTTAAGCTTCATCCATTTTCCTGTCTGCATTGATCTACGATAGCAGCACAGCTATCAGCTTGGCCTGGCCTGTACTTAAAGAAAGGTTATATGATAAGACCTCTGTGGTCAAGTCTTCTATAGAGGAGATTAAACACAAGATAGTGTGAAAGACTCACTGAGACTATAGAATTTCCATTAAAGATAAAGTGGATGTCTAAACAGCATTTCTGGTCACTGACTATGTCCGGACACAGATAAAAAAATAATTATATACAACTTGTATTAAGTTGCATAACATAATTACTTAAAATGTAAAACTTCTGCAAATAACTGAGGGATATATAACTGAGTTACACTGCATAGAACTTGTCCACACAGGAAGTAGATGGATGCCTGATGCATTTAAGCTTTTTTAATATCCCTAGTGCAAGCCTTACTAAACAAATGCCAGTTTCACCAGATACCATATTTATGGACACCATAATGATGTTAAAGGGGTTATATGATGCGATTTAAATTTTTCCTTTCTCTTTGAAGTGTTACAAGCTCTTGGTGCATAAAGAAGATCTGTAAAGTTGCAAAGACTAAAGTCTCAAATCCAAAGAGATATTCTTTATAAAAGTTAAGAGTCAGCCATGCCTACCTAAAACGGCTCGTTCTAACACACCCCCACATGTCTACGTCACGATGTGGGAAGATTTGCATACCGCCGCCCATAATGGAAAGAAAGAAGGCGTAACTTTTATTCTTGCTGTAGTATTGTTGCTGCCGCCATGTTGTGAAGGTGCTGTGTGTTTCGTTGTGAAAGCGAAAGTACTTTGTTTGGTCTTTCAAAAGAGGACGATATCTGCTTCTCATGCCTGGAGCTGATCCGTGCTGGTCGCTGAGGAAATACATCAACTTCGCGCTGTGGATTGCCGGATCGGCTTTCACCGTGGATGAAGCGGAGTCCAGCCCGGGGTCATCACATGTGGTTGCCGCAAGCCTGCCGGCCCCGCTGTTCTCAAGCCCTCCCGCCGCCGCTCACTCAAGGCCGCCGTGTGTGACACTGTGTGTTTCGTTGTGAAAGCGAAACTACTTTGTTTGGCCTTCCAAAAGAGGACGATATCGCTTTCTCATGCCTGGAGCTGATCCGTGCTGGTCGCTGAGGAAATACATCAACTTCGCGCTGTGGATTGCCGGATCGGCTTTCACCGTGGATGAAGCGGAGTCCAGCCCGGGGTCATCACATGTGGTTGCCGCAAGCCTGCCGGCCCCGCTGTTCTCAAGCCCTCCCGCCGCCGCTCACTCATGACTCACAGACTGTAAGTACGTTTTCATATTTAAAGGATTTGTCACTAACGATTCAAACGTGACTTTTGGGCAGTGTAGAGTAGTGCTTGTTGTTTGTAATTTCTCCGATCACAAATGCAGACATGGTTTTATGCGATGCAATGCGTAAAAAGACAGTTATAAGTCATTATAATCCGTAATTATGTCCCCACTAGATGCAACAAATGCCTCGTTTTTAATGGGTTTTAATGTTTTTGTATCGTCGCTCCTGCTGGACAGGGCATCACAGTATGGTAAGGGGCGTAACATTTCCATCACACGCTTGAGGTATTCGGCAAATCACAACGCACTGGATAGCTGGCTAATCACAGCACTCCTCGCATTTCAGACCGATGAGCTTTGTAAAAATCGACGCGTTTCCGAAAGGCGGGGCATAGAGGAGAAACAATAATGTACAGTATGTGTTTTTTGAACCTTAAACCGCATAAACACATTTGATTACACCAAATAATGTTATTTTTAGCAGCATTATATGACCCCTTTAATGCCACAGTATTTCTTAAATCAAATCATACAAATCATATTAAAATTCTTATTAAGGTAAGTTTGACCATAAGCACATTGGCCATATTTGCTTTCACTAGTTCATTTTTACTGTTAAAAAATTACAAATGGTCAGTGCCGATAGCCGCAGCATGCAGACATGAAGCGCCATTGCGCTGAGGGCGTACCGAGTTTGAATCCAAGCTAAAGGACCTTTCCCGATCCCGGCCCCTCTCTCTCCCCCACTTAATTTCCTGTCTCATCTACACGGTCCTATAACAATAAAGACAAAAAATATCTTTAAAAAAATGAAAAATTTATATTAAAAGTACAAATATTTGACATATTTATTTAATTTATTAATTAATATGATGTCATAACAGCTGCATTCATAACAATTTTACAAGAATGAGGTCGGTAAGATTTTTAATGTTTTTCAAAGAGGTTTCTTATGATCACCAAGGCTGCATTTATTTGATCAACAATACAGTAATATTGTGAAATATTATTACAATTTAAAATAACAGTTTTTTATGCATTTTATGTGATGGCAAAGCTGAATTTTCAGCAGCCATTAAATTTTATACGATCCTTCGGAAATCATTCTAATATGCTGATTTGCTGCTCAAGAAACATTTCTTATTATTATAAACAGTGAAAACAGTTGTGCTCCTTAAAATATTTGTGGAAACCATAAATTGTTTAGCATTGATCAATACAAGGTTCAAAAGAACAGAATTTATTGAAAATATAATATTGTAATTATCTTGCTGTCACTCCTGATTAACTTAATGCATCCTTGCTGAATAACAGTATTGATTTCTTTAAAAGAAAAAGAACAATAGTGTAAAAGCACCATGGTATTACCATCCCATCGCATAACTGAAACTGCCACATTGCTTTGCTTAAAGAACAACTGCATTGTCACTGCAGAAATCAGTCCTGTGAGCACCAACAAGCCAAAAGATCATCTCACAGTGTAGAAACCCCTAAACCAGGCTTAGAGAGCCGAAATGGAGAAAGCCAGCCTCTCAGGAGGAAACCATCATATAGCATATTGCAGTTACATGCATGCCTAAACAACCATGAGAGCTAATTTCTATCATGTAATAGAGTCTTTCGCCCCTGAAATCCAAGCACTCAGGTATTGGAATCCATTATGAAGGTGTATTTTTATATCAATACAAACAGGAAAAGAAATGTTTACACGCGGCCCAGTGCTGCACTCCAATGAAGAAAAAAACAACCTCAAACCGCTACCTCGCTTTCATCACTGCACTCAGACACAATGCTGGTGCCGTTGCTAGGCGACCGTTGCTCTGTGTTACAACATGAGACCTGGACCATCACATACACGCAAGAGGAAGGTCAGTAGCATCACTGGATTCCGTTATTCTGGAAATATTAAAAATAGGAATATCTATTTCGTGATGCTTAAAAATGGAAATCGCGAAACGTGCCGGCCGGTAACTTTTACATTTAGTGTGACAGAGCAAAAGCTATGTACTGCGCTATACATGGTTCGCAGTGCGTGAGGAGCAGGTTTTGGTGACAGGTTGTACGGTTATAAGGCCATGTGGACGCTCGCAGGCATCTCCTACAGTCCACAGACTTCCTCCCTGCTGGTTCTCTCTGTGCACACAGAACATTCTGGAGAGAAAGCATTACAGACGAGAGAGATGTCCAACCGTCAACAAACACATCAACCAGCCATCACATTTAACGTTAGCAAATCTTTTGAGCTACATAACCACAATTACATATTTTCATGGCGTTTGTGACAGTGCGAACCAAAAATACTTCAGTGCTGCTGCTCTTTTAAACCACTAAAATAGTTTTAAAGCAGCATGTGCTTTTTGTGTCAGTTTAGATGTTATGCAATGCACCTCCTAAATTCATGAAATAGCCTGATATAATTATTAAAAATGTTCGATCAAACATGGCTTTACGATTATATTTTCTAACAGCATGCACAACTTTTTTTTTTTTTTACAGAAGTTGGTGAGCCCTGCAAATGCATTATAGGTCAGTCAAAACTGATTATTTTATGGAATTGATAACTCATGCCCTGAGATACACTATTACCTAGGGCTGAGCGATAAAACGGTAATGATAATTATCGCAATATAATTTTCCTGGATAAAATGGTATCAACAGTTCGATATAATGTTTATGTGCCAAAAGTGGAACGTAACAGCGCTACTCATTTGAACCGCGCCACACTGACCGTTTATCCGCTTGGCTAAAAGTTCAAACGGCAGCACAGCGTGAGCTCACTAGAGCAGATACGTTTACTTGCTGATGAGTCTCGGTCACATGACACTAAACAGCGCTGTGAGATCCAGTGTAAAGCGCTTGAATTCAGCAAAGAACACAAATTACTCTGTGATTTAAACTAGTTTAAAGCTGGATGAAACAGCGCTGACAAACAGGAGAAACAATGTGCGCAACGATAGAGATATTTCAATATACAAATCACATAATTTACCATGGATTTACTAACTGCACCATGCTATTGTGGCAGAAATGTGGGATATTCATATCGAATTTTATTATATTATTGATATAGACATGTATTAATTTATTAAAGGAGTAATAGAATATAGCGTTTGTGCATTTATATTAAATGTATTTAGACAATTGTATTTAGACTCAAGCTACTACTACTGTCAACTCAAGCTGCTGTCAAATGTGCATTTCTAGAAGACATAAAAATTTATATTATTAATATTGCAGCCTGCACTGCAAACTGTGCTGAAGATTTAAACGATATCACTCATTAGAACATGCAGGAAAAAGTGTAAGTGACTGGGAAAGTGTAAAGAATAAAGAAAAAATGTGTTTGTCACATTCTGACCATAAAGAGTAGTTTAAAACTACAATTAACAGTCTGGTTTCTACAACTTTCACTTAGGAGCAAAAATCTGCCCTTAAACATGAAAGAAATAAAAATTTGAAATGTATCATGATAATTATCGATATCGACTGATATGAAAAAATTTGATCAAGACAGTAACATTTTTCATATCACCCAGCCCTACTATTACCTCTTGTATACAGAAAAGAAAGGTAAGTAAGATGCACAAATGTGATCAGATGAGAGTAAAGAGAAAGAGAGATACTCGTGCCCACACACCAAGGGCAAGTGGGTGTAGATGTATTTTCAGTAAATCCACCATTCTATTTTGTAGCTTCCTGCTTGATCATAACACCCTTCATAAGCGACACCATTTCTTAGAGTTTCTTATAGGCAATAAGATTAATTCATTGACTCTCAAAAGCTCCAGGAAATGTAGGAGTGAGAATCTGCAATTCAACCTCTGGTGCAGTTCACAGAAGGTAAAACAAATAGATATTTACATCTCTACCAAATTTACTGCAAGCTTTCGTCATTAACGTAAAGTAAAACCAGTTCAAGTTCTCTGTGAGAGCTTCGCCTTGCTTTGTCCAGAAGGCTAGATTGTCCCTGGGACCTGACACATCCATACACCAAAGTGTGAGAGAACAAAACAGCAGCGGCTCAACCTGACGGTCAATATCCTCGACTGGACGATTAAAACGTGTTTATTGTTTCCGTGGTATTTGGGGAGAAGAGACGATGAATGAATTTATATACACAATTTATATACACGCTTTTTACATATACAAATATATTATGCCAGACTAATCTAAGTCACCTCTAAGAGTGGTTAGAGTGCAATATTGCATTTGCATACACTTATGTTTTATATTTTATAAATTACAACATTGAGCGAAGCTTATCACATTTTTAAATCATGAATCTAGATTAAAACTTACATAAGATTTCTATACATTTATATTAATATTTTAGGTGCTGTAACTAGTAACTACTATTTCTTTATATTTTGCCGTTTTCTAAAGTCACACTTTCTCCTTCACTAGTTAGTTTTAAATAATCTGGCACTGTGATAAATTAATTTATCTTAAGTATAAATATTTCACATAGTATCTCAATTAATATCGCAATACACTTGAAAAAAATTATTAGCAAAATTGCATTGAAAATAGTTTTAGCATGCGCAGTACATCAGCAACCTATTAGATATTAAAACTGTCATTAGCATTGTAGCAACGTACGTTACACTTCCTGCAAAATTACATAATCAAAATGCAGCTCCCACTGCTCTATCATAGAAACATTCTGTCTTAGTTACATTTAGACTTTTGGATTACTGTAAGGAGCTAATAATTCATGAAATCTTCGCCGCTCATGAGAGCCAATCATTTTCTTCCCTTCTCCCCTTCCATGCGGTGCCGAGATCTTGGATCTGCTCTCTGTGCTTTAACACAAAGTGAGTGTTCTCTTGAATTTTGCATGCAAATGAACTTATTTTGCTGATGCAGAAAGGAGGACAACATTCCCAATGCTTTTCGTGTCTCGTGGTCAGTCATCGCTGAAGTGTCAGTTCAGCCAGAACTGAGGGGCCAAGACAGGTGTTTTGCAGATAAACTTCCATCATCATTATATATTTATAATAGGGATGAGCAGGAGGGTTTACTAGTCATTTGACTAGTGATTAAAAGTGACAGTAAAGACATCTTACAAATAATGTTGCTCTATGAAAAAAATGGTTTTCACAAATAAGAAAAATGAAAATTTGCTGTAAATTTACTCACCATCAGACCATTCAGCATATAGATGAGACAATTTTTCCAAATCTCCAAAAAACAGACTGTTTCTTCACTGAAGGATTTGGAGAAATTTAACATTACATTACTTGCTCACCAATGGATCCTCTGCAGTGAATGGGTGCCGTCAGAAACCTGACGGTCAATATCCTCGACTGGACGATTAAAACGTGTTTATTGTTTCCGTGGTATTTGGGGAGAAGAGACGATGAATGAATTTATATACACAATTTATATACACGCTTTTTACATATACAAATATATTATGCCAGACTAATCTAAGTCACCTCTAAGAGTGGTTAGAGTGCAATATTGCATTTGCATACACTTATGTTTTATATTTTATAAATTACGACATTGAGCGAAGCTTATCACATTTTTAAATCATGAATCTAGATTAAAACTTACATAAGATTTCTATACATTTATATTAATATTTTAGGTGCTGTAACTAGTAACTACTATTTCTTTATATTTTGCCGTTTTCTAAAGTCACACTTTCTCCTTCACTAGTTAGTTTTAAATAATCTGGCACTGTGATAAATTAATTTATCTTAAGTATAAATATTTCACATAGTATCTCAATTAATATCGCAATACACTTGAAAAAAATTATTAGCAAAATTGCATTGAAAATAGTTTTAGCATGCGCAGAACATCAGCAACCTATTAGATATTAAAACTGTCATTAGCATTGTAGCAACGTACGTTACACTTCCTGCAAAATTACATAATCAAAATGCAGCTCCCACTGCTCTATCATAGAAACATTCTGTCTTAGTTACATTTAGACTTTTGGATTACTGTAAGGAGCTAATAATTCATGAAATCTTCGCCGCTCATGAGAGCCAATCATTTTCTTCCCTTCTCCCCTTCCATGCGGTGCCGAGATCTTGGATCTGCTCTCTGTGCTTTAACACAAAGTGAGTGTTCTCTTGAATTTTGCATGCAAATGAACTTATTTTGCTGATGCAGAAAGGAGGACAACATTCCCAATGCTTTTCGTGTCTCGTGGTCAGTCATCACTGAAGTGTCAGTTCAGCCAGAACTGAGGGGCCAAGACAGGTGTTTTGCAGATAAACTTCCATCATCATTATATATTTATAATAGGGATGAGCAGGAGGGTTTACTAGTCATTTGACTAGTGATTAAAAGTGACAGTAAAGACATCTTACAAATAATGTTGCTCTATGAAAAAAATGGTTTTCACAAATAAGAAAAATGAAAATTTGCTGTAAATTTACTCACCATCAGACCATTCAGCATATAGATGAGACAATTTTTCCAAATCTCCAAAAAACAGACTGTTTCTTCACTGAAGGATTTGGAGAAATTTAACATTACATTACTTGCTCACCAATGGATCCTCTGCAGTGAATGGGTGCCGTCAGAATGAGAGTCCAAACAGCTGATAAAAATATCACAATAATACACAAGTAATCCACACTACTACAGTCCATCAATTAATGTCTTAAGTAAAAAGCTGCATGTTTGTAAGAAATAGATTTACCATTACAGTGTTTTAACTATAAATTGTCACTTCTGTTCAAAAATATGACTCCGTAATTCATATTAATGCTCCTCCAGTGAAAATGTTCATCCCCTGTTGTCCTCTCACATCAAAATTCACCAATATATTTGTTTAAAGCTGTTCTGGATTAGCTTGTAAATCTGTTCTGTTTTAGCTTGTAAATCTGTGCATGTTTCTCTCCTGTTTCAGACTAGACAACTTTTTCTCTAAAGAAAGCAGTATTAAGGATAGAGGACTCGTATTTTAGCCGGAAACAACAATGTAAAGTTAAAAAGGTCTTGATGAATTTGTTTCTTACAAACACACAGCTTTTCCCTTCATAAGCTGTTAACAGATGGGCTAGAGTTGTGTGGACTACTTTTCTAGATTTTTAACAGCTGTTTGGACTCTCATTCTGCGGCACCCATCCACTGCAGAAGATCCCTAAGTGAGTAAGTAATGTAAAGCTAAATTTCTCCAAATCTGTTCCGATTAAGAAACAAACTCATCTAGGCTACATCTTGGATGGACCGAGAGTAAGTACATTTTCTGAAACTTTTCATTTTTGAGTGAACTTTTCCTTTACGCAGCACCACTGTTTTCAACATTGATGATAAGAAATGTTTTTTTGAGCAGCAAATGAGCATATGATTTTTGATTTTGAAAATGACTTTTTAAGGAACATGACACTGAAGACTGGAGTAATGGCTGCTGAAACTTCAGATTTACATCACAGGAATATATATAATCACTAATTGAACACACTAAAACATGCTTCTTTAAATTCAACTCCTCTAAAGCACCTACGGCCATCAAAGCAGCACTTCTGCAACAAATTCACTGCATTCAACAACACACATATCAAAAAAATTACTATGAAGGATTTGTCCACACCATGAGACATTTTATCACACTTCAGTCTTGCTATTTTTGATCACAAGAACATGTTCTGAGAATAAACCTAACCTGATTGAAGTTTTGTGCTTGCTTATGACCAACAAGCCAACTGTTCAGACAAGCTAAGGACAAGTCGATTCTGAAAATAGGTAGTTTTGTAGATAGCAAATATATAGTGCCATACCAAAAATATAATCTCACTGCTCTAACCAAAATGGAATGTATAATCTGATAATAAGCACAAGGTGGTTAAAAACTGAAATGGTCAGAGTGAGCCCTCATCATGATACTTCTTAGCTGTCTTTGCTCCTTTTTCGGATTTGACAGGTTACAGATCCAAAGTACCTCAGAGGCATTAAAAATTTACCACCTCCAATAAATGCAAGATCACTCTCAGACAACTATCAAATTCAAAGCCCGACTTCTACAAAGAGTCATGATGGGTGATTACCGGCCTGACATTTTCAACTTTCAAATGAATTCTGAGTGTCAAGGTACACCTTTTTTAATTCATTAAAAGTGAGAATTAAAAAAAGATAAGCTAGACTGCCTAAGCAAAGGTTAGTCGTTTAAATGCAACCCAGACCAAAGAGCTCCAGAGACATCAGAAAACGGAGTTTCTGCACAGGACGGACCTCTGTGCGTTCACAGCTTTTTCCAGGAGTGCTCATCTCCTGCGTCTCTAAGCTCCTCTGTCTCATTAAAGATGTAACCATGACCTTTCCTCATATTCACAAGCTCCGACTGTGCATAAACATTCTCCTGTTTGCACTAACGTGTGAATGATTCAGCAGCAAGCTCAAGATGAAGTCCCCTGCATGGGTCGGACATCACTCTTTCCAGCTGATCAGGGACCTTTCCATCCCTTCAGCAAGCAATGGCTTATGAGGCTTTCCAAAACAAACCGTAAGATTATGGAAACCCAATCGTGTTCTTACCTCGATGAGGAAGTCTCCAGTCCTCAAGCCAGCTTTCCATGCCACCCCTCCCTCATCCACAGACTCCAGATACTGCAAAGCAGGGAACGCCGGGGTCGGAGTGAACTCCTCAATAGGAGTATCCGCTAAAATCCAGGCCGTGCCAGACAAGACAGAACCAAAGGAAAGATATCGTAAAGATCAAAAGTCAGTATGCTAGTTTTATGGGCCGATTCAACCTAATTCTGGACTACAAAATATTTTAAATAGTACATATACATATATATTACT
>NW_015505209.1:596297-611936 GCF_001515645.1 Sinocyclocheilus grahami | reverse complement strand
TAAAAAGTATATATATATATATATATCTATATTTATATATATATATATATATATATATATATATATATATATATATGTACTATTTAAGTGAGATATTATTTATAATCCTAACTATCTAGTCTATGTTTAAGCTTGCCATTACTCAAAAACATGCTGAAAATAACATGCTTTTACATCGATGGTATGAAAAATACAATTCCTATGAAAACGAGTGCCTGGTAGCACAATGGATAATGAGTGTGGCTAAACAAGAGCATCTGGTCTAATGATACATGATGCAAGCTGCAATGCATCCATCCAACCAAATCAAAAATGAATGCAGGAGTTGGGACGTTTATATAACCAGAGAAAATGCATGCATGGGTGTCACTGCTGACAGTGTGTGGAGAAGCACTGGTCTGAAGCCTGACAGAACGAGGGGCATCGCAAAAGCTGATGCAGAAAGCAGCCACGGTGCACCACTCGCAACTACAAGGGATCTGTAGTGCACTAAAAGCGCTGCAGTTGTAGATGGGAAGGAGACTTTTAGGGTCTATCTTAAGTAGTTAATACATTGCATAGTCAAAGGTTTGTTGAAGTTCAATACATTTTTATGAAGGATTTGTGAGTGAATTAAACGCTTTAGCCACAGTAAGAAACAGCTGGACTGTCAAGACTCAGGAAGCCCTTGAGACAAAGTGCCAGCAGAGCCCTAATGCAGTCAAACACAAGCCAAGCACATGGAGCAGGGAGTGGGTGGGGGTCTGTGTTTACACTTCACAGATTCGACAAGCCCACTTAAATGCATCGCAGTCAAGTGATGGACACGCTGACACCAAGATATGCGTTCATTCAAAAGTTCTTCACATGGATGCAATTCATGCAGCTCAAGCCACGCAGACACATCAAATCAAGTGCGCGCGCGATGACGCGCTTTGAAATCAACAGAAATGACGTTAAGTGAGGGGGTACAAAAAAGGGGGATAGGAAACAGCGTGAAATGAAAGACCAACACGGTTTGATTCTCGAGGGTGTAAAGCATGAAGTGAGGAACAGTTAAGATGAGGCGGCGGAGACGACGAGGGGTCCGTCTTTCTCCCTACCTTTCGCCCCTCTCAACACGAACCCGAATCCCTCGTTATCCTTCTTCTGCAGCACGACCGTCTTTTCGTTGATAACGCAGTCGCTGTGGAGAAAATTCCGCGCATAACGACCGTTATTACAGCCTATCATCCTCATCATCGCCACCGCCGCGCGCGCGGAGTGATGCTTCATCCTGACAGGCGTCGGCTGAGCGGAGTTAATCATTTTTGCGACGAAGAGCGCGATGTGACGAGAGTTGTAACCGTTGAAAAAAGCTCACCGCAAGCTTTATCTGTCGAAGAAGGAGCTGTGACACCGGTTAAGAAAGGCAGGGCCCGGTCGCCGGCGAGATAGCGTGTTGTAAGCGAGAGACATAACCGCCAAATGAAGGATGAAAATCACCAGAGGAAAACATGAGCGGTAATCTTGGAGGAATGGGTATGAGAGAGAGAGAGAGAGAGAGAGAGAGAGAGACGGTTTACAGTGCCACAGAGAACGAGCGAGCGCGCGAAAGAGAGAGAAGAATGTATGCATGTGTGCGCGCGCGACTAAAATAATTTGATGTGTGCATTACAGATTGGAATCGTAAGGTATTTAACGATTATGATTTCTCTTAACGATTTCGGTTGCTTGACGCTCACATTAACGATCATTATAGTATTTTTTGAATAATAATTATCTTTTTTTATAATTATAACCCTGTTACCACATTATGCCAAATTGAACAGAACAGATATACATAAACAAATAATGAGAAATGATCAATTGCAATTATCTCAAAAAGTGTCTTCTTAATGACTTTAAATAGACTTTTTAGGAAAAAATGGCCCCACCTATATATTAAATAGGTAAATATATTTTTTAAATGCATTCATTGTCATTCATGCTTTTAGGTGAACTATTTCTTTAACACAAGTCAAAACAAATTTGTGGGTCAAAGAAATTCACTCAAAAAGTCTTTCGAATGCAATACGAGTTATTAATTCGAAATTCTGTTAGAAGAGAGACTATTTCTAGTAGTTACACTATGGTGGTGGTTGTCCTGAATGGCACCAAAACATCTTTGTGACACTGAGTGTTACTTCCTGCTTAGCACCATCAATATCCTTTCCCAAAACACACACCGCAAGCAAGCAGATCAATTACTCAACTGTAGAAGCCACCGGAGATATCCAGAGATATGCTGTTTGAATATGATAGCACTGGAAAGCAAATGTTCTCTCTCTTTCCCTGAAGGACAAGAGGGCTTACCATCTTTTAGATGGAGTATTAAATCCAGTTCTGGAAATCAAGCCGGGGTACTGAATGGGTAGCGAATTGCTCAAACTGCAGCTCTCACAAAGAGCTGGAGTCTCATTTCCACATGGTACGTTAACTTCATTCATATCAGGAAATGGGATTGTGGCCTGTGCCATTTAATTTTACTGCACTTTGTGTCCTGAGAATGAATCAGACCCTAAAATAATCACTGAAGGTCATAAACCGTGGCTCTAGATTGATTAATTTAACGGCCTAAAATACACCGAAAAGATCTTCTTGAAGTGTTTATAATCCCATAAAAACTGTATCTGGCATATTGACAAAATAGGCTTAAAATTTTAATGGCAAGACCTCACAGTCTTAACTATAAGATAAAGTCTTATTGAGATATTGAAAGAGCTCTGAGTTCAAAAGGTAGAGTGCTGACTCCTGAGGAATGATGCATGGTTGTCAAGGCAACATAATCTGCTTTAAAGGGGACACTGTGGCGATGTCACAGAGCAACAAGGTCATTAATATCCCGGCCTGTTAGAACGGGGAAATATTATTTGCTCATAATGCATTTATACCTGTGTGTGATCTCATTTCAAACAATGTTACTGCTGTCCATCACAGAGCGATATTTATACACCGTTGTGGATTAGCTATTTAATAAAAACGAAATAATGCATCTTAAATCCAGTCAAAATCCATACGTATTTATCCTACCAAAAAGTTTACAGTGGAATCCATTGTAAATTTATTAATCATGATATATAGAGCATGTCTGCAAAAGACTGACATAACTAGCAGGTATCTTGCATGTATCTGTGACAAGTTCACCTAAAAGCACCCGTGTCCTTTTGTACGGCTGTCACTCAAGCTCCCTGCAGCAGGAAGTAGCCTGCCCTGCATTGCCTTGGATTCTCTGTCTCCATGACAACCAGCTCGGAGCGAGGGGTGTGTCAGCTGGGTAGGAGTATAGCCGGATGCGAGAGGATCTTTCTCTTTTTTGGCTTTTTAACACCCTGTGACAAATGTGTAAAGTTCACAGTACAACAAAAACTACATTTTTAAGAACTAATATTACCCTTAAAGGGACAGTTCACCCAAAAATAAAAATTCTGTCATTAATTGCTCACCCTCATGTTGTTCCAAACCCATAATACCTTAGTTTTTCTTCGGGATACAAATTAAGATATTTTTGATGAAATCCGAGAGCTTTCTGACCAGCAACGCAACTGACATGTTTAAGGCTCAGAAACACAGCAAGGACATCATTAAAATAGTCCATGTGACATCAGTGGTTCAATCGTAACTGTCTATGCAGGGTCAGAAAGCTCTCGGATTTCATCAAGAATATCTTAATTTGTGTTCAGAAGATGAACAAAGTCTTACGGGTTAGTAACGTCATGAGGGTGAGTAATTAATGGCAGAATTTTTATTTTTGGGAGAACTATCCCTTTAAATAACAGGGCTATTAAAGTTCAGTAGCTAAAAATAATGTTATTGTTTAAAATAAGATTCCCAGACTGCATAGAAAACCAGAGATATGTGGCTAAAATCACACTGCCAATTTATTTCAAATGTGCAGATTGACAGCCACATATTATGACATCATAATGTCAAAGAGCTGATTGTTTTTTTTAAACAACGACCAGCAGTGACGACCCCAAGCTCGAGCGTTGCTTCCATAACCGGCCATTTAAAGAGTTTTCACATACTTCAAACCTTTTTTCCCCTGTGAATAACAATGTGCTTGTGCGGCGCTTTGTGTTAAATCATATTGGGTTGGCAAAGTTTTGGGAAATTATTGTTTGTGTAAAAGGATGCGCAGGTAAATGGATAATTTGTGCTGTACTTTGATACACTCACAAGAATAGTTATTAATAATAGGAATCTGATGCATCACTGGTCTTAAGTAATTGATTAATCAATCGTTTCAATTTTCTTCTTTGCTTATACTTTATTAACCTATAGGGAATTTTGTCTTTGGGGGTAAATCAAATGCATAAAATATAAACTTTTAAGATTTTAAAAACAACCTGGCCATTTTTACAGCTTAGGTAAATCAATCAATCTATTGACCTACACTGTAATAAAAAATAAAACAAAGATTACTGAAGTACGTTTTACAAGAAAATATGGTAACGCTTTACTTAAAGGCTTTATGTATAATGCATTATAAAGGGTTATTAAAGGGTATAATGCATTATAATTATTTATAATGTGCATTGTAATACATTATATCTTCTCGTAATAAATAACTATAACCGAATTTAAAATGCAAAGTGTAACAATGAATTGATAAGTGTTATAATATATTAACTGTGGTTACAATTATTCATGAGATTGTACAATGCATTACAAGGCATAATTAATGCATTAAAACTACTTTTATAATGCATTATACATAAAGGCTTTAAGTTAAGTGTTACCGAAAATACATTTTCAGTCTTTCTTGTGTTGCTTGCTGTTTCTGTGTGATTATTTGTGAAATGTACTCTACTGTTAAATCCTACAACAAATGTATTTCAGTGTATTAAAATGATCTCCAGGCCCAGACAGAGTCTGCACATCTTTTCCCCACATTTTCTTTGTGATGATTTTGGTGAAAGATCTGGAAAATTCTATGAAATATGAACAATTTGCTATACAGGGGAAGTAATTACAAATGATTTAATAAACTTCTTTTTTACTTTGTGAGTGACATTCCTGTGGAATTCCGCAGGCGCAGATTCCGTGTAGACCTGATGATGACATTTGAGCTGTTATTCTGGTCCGTTTCTTGCCTTTCACCATCATAGCTGACCTTGTTGAGGCAAAACATACTAAAATCTGAAACCGCAATGTTGTTTACAGAAAAACGATCTGATTTAAAAAAAAAAAAAAAAAAAACTCTGTAACCTTTTTTGAACTGTAAATATGTACGCAAGAGAGAACCCATTTCAAACTATCATCGTGTATTGAACCAGTCACACTGTAAAAAACATGGTCAGAAGGATTAGAAAAATGTTTGATCATACCTTGATGCATCAAAACTGTCATAAGATCCCACAGTGTAGTGTCGAAAGAGCTTCCTTCTCTCCGATCGGTCTGCCCGGGCATCTGTGAAGAAATATTCACAGACATTTACTTTAGATCACCCCAATTATGTAATATTTCAACCTTTCATAGTGCTGAAAATCTGTAGTGCTCAGAAAGTGTCATAAAATTATTTTTTATTCATTATTTTCACACATAAACAAAAGTTACTTCCTAAATTCTGATGTGACTGTGTTCAAGCACTAACCCAGCAAACTTTGAATGCTTCAACATCATTATCATCACTTTCACACCAAATATAAAATGTGCAAAAAGAATAAAAATAGTCACCAGAATTTTTGAGAGGTACAGCAGATGTGATAAAGTGAGAATGTTGTAAAGGTTCGGTTACATAATTGCATAAAAAAGCTGTCTAGTCACAAATCGGTCTTACTGTGTGCCATATGTCACACAGTCCCAGGTGCCATTTTTTAAACACATTTAATCATTTAGCCAACTGTGCTCTAGAAAAAAAAGTAAATATTAAATAACAAAATGTGCTTACAGTTTCACCACACAGTACCTTGACACGCATATTGTCACTGACAATGAATACCAGTATGACACACACACACACACACACACATATATAAAAAATAAATACATAAATAAATAAAATAAAATTTCTTGATCACACGCCATGAGCTTAAAGTAAATCCACAATTTATAACAGTGAATTCAAAATCAGCACTAGACCAACTATACCACCTTCCGTGTTTAACTGCAACCAATAAAAAGCTCTTTGGAAGACAGGGACCATTTGGCCCATAATGGACCCAAACTAGACTAGTCCTCCGAGAGAGTTCAGGAAGGCCAAATATTGACTGCATTTTATGGAAGGAACCAGGATAAGAGCCAACAAAGCTAATGAAGAGACTTTTTTTATGTCGCAGAGATTAATCGTTTACACGGCTCCGCTTTCGCTCTTCCGAACTTCTCCGAGGGGAGCGTTCGTTCTAGGCCGCTCCTACGCCATGATGTTTGTACAACAACAAACCAACAACTGTCCACAGAGGACTTGGACAAATGGATAAAACACTGGATTAATATCTGAATTTAATCGAATCACCTTAATGTTAAGCACATCCCCCAAAGTTTACTTATATAAGGAAGGCTAATTATATCTACGGAGGAAGGACACCCATTAACGGAGACACAACTGGTGATAATAAAGATCCTGAGCAACCGTGTACACATATTTATCCATTAATGAGATTCTCGAGGAGTTTGTTCTGCAGGCTGCAGCTTCTGAAAACTGCACCATTTGTATTGTCCTCTGCGGTTCTGTTGATACACGATGATATCAGTAGTCAGGAGGCTGCGTGGGATTCAACACTTTCCCCTTCCAACCTACTCACTGGTTAGCTGTTAAAGTTACAGACGCTCAATTCTTCGTTGAGCTGAAACGTTTTGATGTTCAAACAAAAGGAGGTTTAGATTCAGCGCGATTCTACAGACATCCGTTCTATCATGTGACTGCTAATGTAAGATGTCCTCCCCATCTGTCAGTTGTTTCAAATATATAAAAAGGCAGTTTAATTAATATTTTGGTTAATCAAACTGTTTTAGCAAAACATGGCCATCTAGAGAGGTTCAAATTAAAAAAATAGCATTCAAATCGGCTTTAAAATGTGAATCATGATAATTTCTGAAAACTATCCATTTGGCACACTAAGGCTTATTTTTTGCCATTTGTATGGAAACGAATCAAATAATATTGAGGTCAGACTGGACCTGTTATGATGCATCTCATCAACTGAATAAATCAAAACTGAATCGTTTGAGTGTGCAAGTGAATCATCACACTCTGAGCCTTGACATTACCATTTAAGATTCAGCGCGATTCTACAGACATCCGTTCTATCATGTGACTGCTAATGTAAGATGTCCTCCCCATCTGTCAGTTGTTTCAAATATATAAAAAGGCAGTTTAATTAATATTTTGGTTAATCAAACTGTTTTAGCAAAACATGGCCATCTAGAGAGGTTCAAATTAAAAAAATAGCATTCAAATCGGCTTTAAAATGTGAATCATGATAATTTCTGAAAACTATCCATTTGGCACACTAAGGCTTATTTTTTGCCATTTGTATGGAAACGAATCAAATAATATTGAGGTCAGACTGGACCTGTTATGATGCATCTCATCAACTGAATAAATCAAAACTGAATCTTTTGAGTGTGCAAGTGAATCATCACACTCTGAGCCTTGACATTACCATTTATAGATTAGATGTGTTTTGTCAGGTTGTGCATTATCCAGTTTTGAGCAATACCTGATTTCGCATGCATAAATCTGAACAGAGGAATTTAATATCAAGAGATATGGATGTTATAATTAATTGGATGAATAAAATGGCCACCACATCTCTTTTTCATTCTCTTTCTCACATCTTAATTGAACACCCTGTCTGTTTTCTGTAGCAGCTGTGTCGTCTTTCCAACAAAAAGCGTTCTGGCACGTACACACAGAGCCACACGTACTTGACACAAGCTTTGTTCCTCTGTGGACAGTGTGAGGAAAAAAAGTCTATTTGACATGAAGGCGAGCAGCGATGACAGTTGCTACAACACCTGATTTATAACCACCAGGGGTAACTAGCTGTGTGGCTCACTTGATAAAATTCATAAAGATAGTAAACGTGCAGCAAGCACGACTTGAAGGATGCAAAACTTTCAAGGCAGAGTCAGAGCGCACCACTGGGAAAAAAAAAAGTAATAACTATAATATTCTGCCAGTCACACAAGTTTTACAACTCTACGACTAGGTCACAGTTTCTCACTCAATATAATAAAAACATTATCTGATTTGTCATCTTTGACAAAGCTACAAAATGATGGAGAACTGAATTAGATCGAAAAATGACCCCAAGACGATTTGGATATTTTACTACAATTTGTTTTCAACAACTGTTCAAGGCATCTGAAACTGACACAAAAGTCATCAAGATGCAAAATTACCTCAAAAACCAAGTGAAAAGACTCAAAACACAAGAAATACTAAAAAAACTAAACGCAACTGAAATTTTATCGACAATAGACTCGAACTAATCATTCCTATATAATTGTCCACATTGTAATAAAGAGTGCAGAGCAAAACATGCAATTATTGGTGGCACAAATCCGTAATTCATCACAAAACTCCTCAGTTTGCAACATCCTCAAATCGACATACCTCCAAAATGAACCTTCTTCCTAGATCTGCTAGTCTCGTCCATTGGTCCCCTTTAGTTCACCCCCGAGTCAATCCGAGAAACACTTAGTTCTCCTTGCCTGAGGGGTGATTGCCACTTTTCTTGATCCCTCAGGCCCTGACGCCTAACTTCCCATCTCCAAAAACTCTTGTGTCTCCTCGAGCGCTCAGGTGAGAGCTGACCATCAGCATCACACACATGAAAAAGAGAACCGTGGCATTGGAAAAGATGGTATGTAAGCTCTGTTCTCAGTACCGTGAGAGGGAGAGAGAGTGTGTGAGAGAGGGAAAAAAAAGATGCCACAAAAAGAGGAAAAAAATCTTACCAAGGCCCACTCCATAGCAACAGGGTTTGTACAGTGTAGAGCATGTTTCCATGGAAATATATCAATCAGGAATGTGCATGAGTGTTGCTCGGAAAGGTTCAAGAGACTTCAGTAGATTACTTGTGCTGCTGCTAACCAGCTGATGCTGGATTTAACTGTAGCCGATTTTGGACACTGCACTAGATAGTCAACTTTTAAGGCTATCCAGCAGCGTATGTTATGTATCTTGGCTAGTTGTTGGATTCACCGCAAAATAAGACAGATTTGGGCAACAATCTTCAAAAAATGTGATTAAAATAACCATGAAAGCATCGCTATGGGAACCAAATGACAATTTCATAAATCAATGAAAGAAATCAGCTGTCCTTGCAACTCTTCAAAAGCTCTTTGCTCGTAGCGTGCATTGTAGTAGCCATGGATTTCAAGGCTGCCAATGGCTCCCATCTCAACATAGCATTTCTCACCTTTTCACACTGCCGCCCTGCTTCTTTTGCAACACTAGCAAACATGGATGAGATTCAAAATGCCTCAGGTGACACTTATACCAAACATAGCAAGCATTTTCACCTCAGATTACTGCTAAAAAGTGCACAAATTGATCAAATGTGTTGTGACAACTCAATTATTGGCAATAACATGAGGAATAAACTGGTATAGGCAAAAGATCCAATTTTGCCACCAATTATGTATTTGGGTCAATGGCGTGACATGCATTTTTCGTCCTGATTTATTAATTTATTCAAATATATATTAAAAGTGCAATTTATACATCTTTATTTCTTTAAAATGTTCAATTATTAAAATAATTATCATAGGAAATTTTACTTGGGAAAAAAAATATACTTGCTTTGTGGCCTAGTTGCAAATGAACAATAACTGAATTAACAGCCTGTTATCGCCGCAAGGTTCCTCACATATTCTGCGGGTTATCAGAGCACTGGAGAAGAATAGAGTTAGAGAAGACATAATAAGAGGAGCGGGAAAAGTGTTTCTTCCCCTCACCTTGTAATATGTCGAACAATTGTGTAATTTGAAGTGTACACTTTACTGGTGATAGTTCACCCAAAATGAATATTCTGTCATCATTTACTTACCCCCATGTTGTTCTAGATTTGTATGATTTTTTTGTTCAGTGCAAAACAAAAGATGATATTTAACAGAATGTTCATGCTGCTCCTTTTCATACAATGTACAAAGTAAATGGTGACCAGGGGCTGTTAGGCTCCAAATCAGAAAGAGCATTATAAGAAGTACCAAAAAGTAGTCTATAAGACTCAGGTGATATATTGCAAGTCTTCTGAAGCCATATGACAGCCATTGGAAAACATAAGAATTTCAAAAAATACCTTCACTGCAGCTCTGAAATCTCATTCAAGTCTATTAAAATATGCTGTATGAAGACACTTCATGCAAAGTTTGAAATCAATATCAATATTGGTTGTTACATTTCAAAACTACTGTACAGCTTCAACTTTGGAATGTAGCATAGAAGTGATATGGACTAGTTTCGTTGTATGAAATAGAGCAGCATGAACATTCTGTCAAACAGAATGAAAACTTAAATTTCAAACACTTTGAAAATGTCAAAACACGAAAAATAAGGAATGTTGCATTTGCAATTACATAAAATAAGTTAAGTGACTACAACTAAAACATAAAATACAATAATAGTAAAATAGCACTGGTGTGTGTGAGTAAATAATAATAAATAAGTGTCATTTTTGAGTTCACTATCCCTCCTGCGTTAGCAGCACCACATGCATACGCTGTAATAATCTTGTGAAGAGAAGAAATTGTTGAATAAAGTTCTTATTTTTGTTTTTTGTGCACAAAAAGTATTCTCGTAGCTTTATAAAATTACGGTTGAACCATGATGTCACATGGACTATTTTAACGATGTCCTTACTACCTTTCTGGGCCTTGAACTTGTCAGTTGCGTTGCTGTCTATGCAGGGTCAGAAAGCTCTCAGATTTCATCAAATAAATAAATTGCGTTCTGATGAGAAATGAAGGTCTCACGGGTTTGGAACAACAGGAGGGTGATTAATTAAAGACAGAAGTGTCATTTTTGGTGTACTATCCCTTTGGCATGACAGTGAATGAGAACATGTTCAAAGTGTGTGTTTGTGTGTAGACACTCACAGGGCCTGTCCTCGTTGGGTTTGCTTGGGATCTCTTCCACGCATTCTGCTGGGAACCAGCCTACATTCCCTCGGGCACTGCCTTCCCAGAATCCTCCTTCTCCAATACTGAGAACTACGTATGAGAATGTCAGCAAAAATATAAATATAAAACACTCTTCTCATTATTTACAAACTGCATGTGCAATCCTATATATGACACTAGGAAAAATGCCTGTTACACATACAGCTCTTTTAAGATCACTTCGGCATTAACAGGCATTCTGACCACTTCACTATGGATGTGTATAAATTTACACATGACAATATAATATATCAGGCCTATGCTGATTTTATCCAATGAAGTCTTCATTCCACTGAAACCTCTCTAGTTCATCTCTTTCTGTTTGTGAAGTGTTGCTAGCTCTGGCCAGGCATCGCCTGGTGCCGAAGGGCAGAATCTGTGAATTCTTGCTCTCCATATGGCAGGAGAAACTGCACTGCCTGCTACAAACCAGCTTTTCCCTGCATTTGGTGCACACACTCTTAAACATTTCCATATTTACTATCAATAACATATGGTTTAATTGAGTAAAGTTAAACTGAATTTTTTTTTAGAGATGCATGTACCTTTGACCCTGTCGTTCTTATACAAAGCGATTTCTCCCTCGCCCTGCGGTTGGTAAGACTTGACCACCATATAGTGTCTTCCTGGCACAGCACTGTAAAGCTTGCGTTTGGACCCTGGAGTGTCCATGCCGGAGTAGGCATCCCTGTTGGCACGGGGACTGGTGGGAATACAAAAAAAATAATAATTTAAATGATAAACAGATTTATAATAAAATACAATATAACACACACACACACACACACAACTTATATATATATATACAGTCAAACCAAAATTTATTTAGACACCTTCAACATTTCTCAAATTATATCAGTTTATTTGCTAGAGTTTAGAAAATGGTAATAAAATATGACAAGAACTCAGAGTTAAACTGTGTCAGAACAAATTAATCTTGATAATGTCAGATAACTTTGATAGAAAGGTATGTAATGGATTACAATCAACCAAAAAGTATTCAGCTGTTAAATTTAGGTACACAATTAGATAATACCAATTTAGGTCAACCAATTACCAAGCAATGCTTAATTTTGTTCAGTCTGTGGCGTTAAAAGGTTGCATTAGCAATTAAAGAAAAAACACTTAAGCAAAACATGGTCAGGTAAAAGTGGCTGAATATTTTTTTATACCAAATTTTACTGGTAGTCCACTGTATGAAGAATTTTTGGGTATAATATGTCACAGTTCACTTTACTTTGCTATCCTCATTTACATTTATGAACTACAGTGTCCTGCACCCACTATTATCAAAAAAATATCAAAAATTATATCTGGTATCTGAATAATTGTAGGTTTGATTGTATGTATATATATATATATATCTATATATATCTATATATATATATATATATATAAAGCAAACAATGCTATTAAGGTCAGGATTCAGATAGAAATACTCTCAGATGCTTTACTACTGCAAACATGAAGAGAGTTCACAAACGTCTAAACATATTTTTAAAGGGGCTTAGATGAATGCTAAGGTTAAGGCCTGCTAAAATAGAGTCTAGCAATGTCTATGGTAAGCATTGAGGCATACAAGTACACTAGACCACAGCTATTACAAGTATAAGTGCTCCCTCTGCTGGATAGACACCATAAATATACATTAAAGCCAAGATGTGCTCCTGGAGTTGTCTTACAAGCAGAAATTTTGAGTCTAGCCCAGGGCCAGGCTGAATCATTAACTTATCCAGTGATGGCTCACAGGAAACATCACCTCTGAAAACCAGCTGAGCCCTGTCCTGAAGTGACTCAGAGTGTAACTTCAGCCACTCGGTGGGAGCAGACGGCTCACGTCCAAAAAAAACTTGTTCTCCAGAAAAATGCTGACATTAAAGACTCAGCAAAAGAACAGTCCCGACGATGTTGTTAATGAAGGTGTTAATGAGGGCACAATGGACCTAAAAATAACATTGAAACTGTCGCTGCAAAAGAACATCCAGTTTTCAGACGACATGCATAATCTCAGAGGCACATATCCTTATTTTCCCTGCTTTCAGTTTAACATATAAATGCAGGCCTTGCTTCACAGGAGGGCCAGGAGGATGGCCAAATGCAAAGCAATTTCAGATGGCTTTAAAAATAAAAAAATAAAAATAAAATACACATTTAAAAAAGAAGAAAATCAAAAATCTTTATTTTTTTTTTCTCATACATATATATATATATAAACACTCTATATAATGTATTCACAAACCTGAATTCTGCCATTATAAAACACAGCTGTTCATGCTGTTGGTATAAAAATCGTACGCCATCATATAAGCATCTTCCTGTTCATACATGACATGCCCTACCTCACCACCTCTCAAGGTCCCGTGGCATCTGCCGACTTCAGCCTATAGGAGCAGGTGAAATTGGGACAAAGCACCTACATATGCCCTCTACGTGCCTCCAGCTTTTTTTAAGCCTCCACTGAGAACCTCTCAATGTCATCACCCAAAGTCAACCCACCCAGATTAGCCTTCTTACATAATAAAGCTTGACAAAGATGATACAGATGTGATGTGCTTTTTTTGGAGCCAGAAAAGTGTTTACGCGCTAAATAGTCCTAAACAGATACACCTGGTTTATTACTTTAAAATGAAAAATGTGCGGAAATTGTGATGATGAACGGAGAATACCAAAAAGTGGTAACACAACCTCCAACACCTGTGAGAAAATAACCATATGAAATATGATGCAAACAGCACACTGTGCCACATTTTAAGAGCAAACTAAATAGGCTGCACAGCACCGCAAAATTAACTCTCAGCTTCAAACTGCAGCAAATCTGTTCAGCCAATCAGATTTAAGTGCTGAAAATCACAAAAAATACCACAACACTATTCTGAGCATCAAAAATACCATAATATCACTTACTTGCCACCTACTGTAGTTACATGAATAAGCACAAAACAAAAACAATATCCTAATTTGCTTATATCGCTTGCCGATATCTAATAATCGACTTTCAAATGGCCTCACGTACAGAATCTACACCAGCTGGAAGAAAAACAAGCATATTTCAGCAAACCATAAATGAGTGGCTTACTCATTTAGAGCACCGCCTATGGCAGCCAACCGGCCTGCCAACGTAACTAGCTGTCAAAACCGAGCAGCGAAGCTTTCTTATCCAGCTTCATCCAAAGACAATTACATAAGCTTCGCATCTTATTTTTGGTGAAAAAAGCACAAAAAAAAGAGTTAATGTGGGCTGAGGTATTTATGCAAAACAGGGAGGAAGGAAACAAGGCCAGTAAGTGTTAGAAATCGGTTCAAGCGCTGCACGTAAAGTCACATTCACAGGTCTATTTTTAATCAAGCTTGAAGGAAATATGGTCTCAACATCTTGAAGATTTTGATGCAGCAATCAAAATATGACCACGGTGGCAGATTAGCTGCTACGGCAAACACTTGGCTAGCACGTAGCTGCGCATTCGTACAGTGAAATTATGTTTATATTGACAGCTATAGATTTAAACTTAGCTCAATCTAAATCTGGCTTCATTTAACGCTGCAGGAGTTCATTAAACACTGGTAATTTTACCGGGGTCTGGCTGTGCGTATTGTTTATTTGATTAACATGTTGCAAGCTATACTGTAGGGTTCAAGCTACAGGATGTATATCTAATAAAACTGCTTTTCAACTTGTCCGAAGCATTACACTAAGATTTTATGAACAGAGTTGTTCGTTTTAAATGACAAAGAGGTAAAATTAATAACTTCAAGAACAACTGTGAAATCCATAATACTAAGAAAGCCAGGAAATATGGAATGGCTTCATGGCAACATGGTGTCAGTGTGGTAGGAAGTGTTCTTCAAAATATCTTTTATGACAAGAAATAAAAAATAAATAAAAAAATCATACACAGCCTAGCCATACCAGCCTGTTTAATCCAAGGTTTTGGCTGGGTTATCTTAACAACATAACATATATATATGTGTGTGTGTATGTGTGTGTGTAAACATACAGTGGCGGCCAAAATTATTAGAACACTAGTATCTTCACCAGCTAAAAAAATGGTTTTTAGTCAGTTATTTCTATCTTTTGCTGTATGTATCAGTAGGAAATATCAGTTTACATTTCCAAATATTCCTTTTGCCATTAATTGTAATAATCCAGTGAGATTTCTGTCTGACAACAGCCAGAGCTCCACACAGAGATCTGATCTGATCATCATCCAGTCTGTCTGGAGTGACATGAAGAAACAGAACAAACTGAGACAGACTAAATTCAGAAGAACTGTGGCAACGTCTCCAAGATGCTTCAAGAAACTTACCTGCAAAGCTACAGTACTGTTAAAAGTTTTATGCACTTGTGTAAAAATGCTGTAAAATGAGGATGCTGTCAAAAATAAATTGATTTTCTTTATCAATGAACTTTTATTAACTAAATTAAATCACACGAATGTGACCATCCTCTGCGTTTAAAGCAGCTTTTGCCCTCGGTGCACTTGCACATAGTTCTTCAGGTAGCTTTACAGGTAGGTTTCTTGAAGCAGTATA
>NW_015505209.1:589149-595968 GCF_001515645.1 Sinocyclocheilus grahami | reverse complement strand
TGTCTCTAAAAAGTATATATATATATATATATATATATATATATATATATATATATATATATATATATATATAGAAAAATTCTATTTAAATAATATCACACACACACGTTAGTTTTTCCCTATATAAAAATGTATGTGATGAAACGTGAATATTATTTATTTGTATGTGTATTATATACGTACACACACACACATTCACAACCCTATATATTATAATTATTATAATATCATACATTAAAAATTGACCGTTTTTTCCATATTCCCCTGGCTTCATCAGTCAAATCCTGCATGTTTTTCTTAATTTTTACATTAAAAGCACCACAAAGTCCCACGGACAAAATACCACTTTGATACTGTTTTTAGACACTATTTATTGCAGTACTATAGTATTCTTAGAAGTAGCTTGAAAAACTTCAATGTAAATACCACAGCACCTGTTTACATGGGTAGATCTTCAAAACAACTCTGAACAATCGGCATGGTGTTTCTACAACATGACCTTTACAGGTACGAGACGGAGCGTCTCGTATTTCCCTTGTTTATAGCGGTTGACAAATAGCAATATGACACTACAACTGACTACATCTGCTTTGCTTCCATTCTGAGCCTCTGAAGAGCAGCCACATTATCTAATACACCACAGAGTAGAAGCCACATAGAAGCCACATAGACACCGACCGAAAGTGACACACTCACACATGCACACACACCATACGGACACAGCCATAGCAACTGCTGCTGTAACTAAGGAATAGTGTTCCATTTGAGCCACACATGCAGGCACGGAAGCCAATGATATTTCCATGGGTTATTCACTGGCACTAGCTGGAATCGAAGACCCCGCTTTTGGAGCCAAAAGACCAGATGTGTAGTCTTTGTTTTTGGTTGTTGTCCGTTTTTATTTAGGCTGGCCCGCATCGGCAGCGGAAATGCCATCATAAAACATGTCTAGCACAACAAACCAATCTATATAGGCTGCAGTGTGAGAAACGAGAGGAGAACAGGGTCAAATACCAGAGGAGTTAATTCTTCCTTTTTAAAATGACATCTAATTA
The DNA here is from genome assembly GCF_001515645.1 of Sinocyclocheilus grahami. NCBI lineage: Eukaryota > Metazoa > Chordata > Actinopteri > Cypriniformes > Cyprinidae > Sinocyclocheilus > Sinocyclocheilus grahami. The sequence continues at coordinate 594,913 of NW_015505209.1, read as the reverse complement.
GAGGAGTTTTTTGCAGTGGAAGTGAGTAATTGGCCTGGCCCACTTACTGTACCGAGCCTGCTCTCGCGCTAGAACCCCTGTTGAGTGACAAGATTCGCACACCCACCGACACACATGCATGCTCGCAGACGCACACAAGCGCACACACTCATGCACACGTGCACGCTGAACTTTCACTACATGATGAGCACCCACGCATGCATTCACTCACTGGGAAATATATATATGCATGGCCACACACACACATGCTATCTTTCTGGGCAGATTCTTGCCTCTCGCTGTGGCCTAATTGTTTGCCAAGTCTCCATATTGCACCTTTGTATTTTACGCTTCTGCGCCCAAAGTCACAAAGCTAAAAAAAACAACAGCCCGGGCGTCTGTCCAAACCCATCCTGGATCAGGTGCATGTCGCATTGCAAATTCAACCAAGCCCTGGCTGCTCGGGTTATTTTACAGACAGATGTCCAAATATTTGTCACTGTTTCTTTTCAAGGCTATAAGCAAACCGCATGGGTTTCATAGGTACCATTCAATGCTAAATTCACGTAGTTGTCTATATGCTGTAATAGAAATGTTGTCATCGTCTATTCATGTAGTTCCAAATCAGTATGACTGATTTATTTTGTGAACCAAAGTAAGAGACATTTTGACCAATGTCCTAGCTGCTCTTTCATTATAATAACATTGAATGGGCATTGAGGCTTTTAAGCATCAAAAAGGAAGCAAAGGCACTATAAAAGTAACATGAATATCCCATACCAAGTGTTCTGAAGCCATAAAATAGTTTTGTGTAAAAATTAAATATTTGGAATGACATGAGGGTGAGAAAACAGAACAGACTTTTCCTTTTTGGATGATCTATCCCTTTACTTTTATAAAAACTTACTGGTGCATGCTAATTATTTCAATATGTATTATTTCTACATATTTCTTCTTGTTTTCCACCTTATTAACATGCACTGCAATTACGTCATCTGCCTCTTCAAATGCTCACACTCTTTTTAAAGTTAGGTGGATTCTGATTTGCCGTCAATGTTTTTAAGCATTCATCAACTAGAAAAAATAATTCTGAAAGTAATTCCACTGATACTGTTCCTCAGTTTCGTTATCATTATAGTTGTGGTGTGAATGACTTTTAATGATTTCATTAGAAAGGTTATAGTGTGAACGGACCTTAAAGGATTAGTTTCCTAGGATTAGTTTCCTGATCCTTTACTCACCCCCATGTCATCCAAGATGTTCATGTCTTTCTTACCTACCATGTCTTAGTTGCAAAGAAATTAAGTTTTTTGAGGAAATCATTCCAGGATTTTTCTCCATATAGTGGACTTCAATGGTGGCCAACAGGATGAAGGTCCAGATTACAGTTTCAGTGCAACTTCAAAGGGCTCTACACGATCCCAGCTGAGGAATAATTGTCTTATCTAATGAAACGAACTGTCATTTTTTAACCACAAATGTTTGTCATGCACTAGTCTCGCGTAGCCAGACCTTCAGACTGACGGCTGAAGGTCTGGAATGCATGGCAGCTTTCATTGGCCAAGGCCCACCTATGAGGCCGTTTGACCGACATGTCAAACAACCAATCACAGTTCGTTGTGTTCACTGTCACGTTTCAGGGCGTGGAAATGTCGCCACAATAACAGACCGGTGTGTAAAACTCTCGGACGTATTTGAAAGATTCTATGCCGCGAACTTTACATTTTTCACATACTTTTGAAAATCCAGCGTTTAGTTGATCCTGATAAGTGCTCGTCGTCACAGTTGTAAACACAACGGCTTTCTTCTTTCGTGAGGGGCTTTGGCGGCACGGCATCTTTGTTTCCAGGCATAACGTTAAAGAACGCAACACACACGTCTCCCGGAATTCCTGTATAATTCAACCAATCCGATGACGACTTCAAAACTCCTGAAGTGTTTCCACTTTTGTGTGCCATATGCATCAGACGTTTAGCCAACGGTCCGTGGGCGTGACGTCTGAGGTTGAGACTAGTCTTGCACTAGCTCTACAATGTGCATGTGCGACTTCAAGCATTGCGTAATTACGTTAAAAAGGTCACGCATGGTTTTCAAAAAGGTAGGTTAGATCGAAAAACTTCATCTCATTTTCTCCTCCAACTTTTCTCCAGGCCGTTTTCTTTTCTTTGCACGTTCACTTTGAAAACACTGGGTCAGTATTTCCGCCTACGTCACGCGTAACATTTCCAACGTGACTACGTAATGGATGCAGAGCTACTGCAAGACGAGTGGACATTTGTGGTTAAAAAGTATATAATTCTTAATTTTTTTTTAGAAAATGACCAATCATTTCACTAGATAAGACCCTTATTCCTTGGCTGGAATTGTGTAGAGCCCTTTGAAGCTGCACTGAAACTGTAATTTGGACCTTCAACCCATTGGCCACCATTGAAGTCCACTATATGAAGAAAAATCCTGGAATATTTTCCTCAAAAAATGGGGTGAGTAAATTATCAGGACATTTTTATTCTGGAAGTGAACTAATCCTTTAATTGTGGATCTAATGTCCTGAAAACTCCAAAAAGTAACATTTTTGAAAAGCCAGGCATCTCTGCGGTCCAGTCCAAATCCCATTGACCAATTCCCAACACTTGACCTATTTGCATCCACACATGGCCTTATAAAAATAACACAGATTTGCCATCAATACTGTAGGGCCTCTGGTGGCAATAGATAAAAAAAACTTTGTCCTTACAGAAAGGGACACATTCCAGCCAGGACATGAGGGACCCACACAAAACTGGACACATTCTGACACATTAACACAGTTGTCCTCAAGTCCCATTTCTCCCTTCTCGGACAGCCACTGACCTGCTGTGGCGCTGAGGGGTCTGTCTCCGGGTGTCTCCCTCCCCCAGTCGGCCCAGGGAAGGGGAACGACTTCGGGCGGAGAGTCCCCCCCGGGCCATGGTCTTCACCGTGCCATTGGGGCTGTTCTGCATCTGCTGGGGGTGGCGGGGCAAGAGGCTGCGCAGGGGGGAGGCGGCAGGAGAGGGCGAGCAAGAACGGTCCAGTGGTAGCTTGTTAATGTTCAGGTTGTTGTCGCTGTTGGAGCGGAGCAGCACGCGTGGGGCAGCAAGAGTGCTCCTACCCTGGTGCTGTGGCGGTGTTTGCTGCAGCGGCCTGCTCCGACCCGTGCCTGCCGGTGCCTCCCGAAAAGGCACTGGGAGGGATACAGAAACAAAGAAAGTGATTACATAAAAAGAATAGGAAAGACTGTTTATACAAAGTGTGAAATGGACTTTTAACTACTCCGTCTGCGTCAAAGTAGTTCAGCTTTTTAGGTGTCCTTCTTTCCATTGAAAGTTGCAATAATTAGAGCACTGTAACGAGTGTTCAAGTACAAGCTGCTAGACTGCGCTTCAGCTTACTACCACATACAAAGAACTTTGTCACATTAAAAGACCGAACGCTGTCTGCTCATCAAGTTCACAATCACCCAGTTTGATGCTCATTTATTGAATTAATGAATACATTTGTTGCTGTTGAATTTATGTCATAAGCTGTCAGAACTCAGATCAAATTAATGTTGCACATCTAAACCCATGGTCGAATTCTAGTTAAAGAAAAAATCCTGGTTATATAAGCTAAATAATTAGTCAACATTTTACAATTATGTTGTTCAATACTTTAAAATTAGTTAATTCAATAGCTAACATGGACTAACAATTACATTACATTATTGGATTAATTTATTTACTGTATTAAGAAAAGTATACTGATAAATTAACATTTACCTAGATTAATAAATGCTGTAAGCTCATGTGTTACCATTAATTTCAACTTGTCCCTCAGTTTACAAAAAAAACACACAAAATAGGTATTTGCAAACTAAAAGCATTTAGGAACAGTAATACTGGTGGATTATATGAATTATTCAGTAATGTTTAATTCAAAAATGGTCATTAGTTGAAATGTAAAAATAGTAAATCATCCTTTTTGAGGTAGAATTACTTTTCTAGGTCAATGGACTTTATCATTTACTAATGTAATTCTTCTGGGTAAAGTTTGATTCATGTAAACAGAAGCTTAGCGGACATATCACTTCGTGGTATCCTCAAGGGTATCACACAAAAAGTTACCAGGCTTACTGGACTTAAATGTGTTGTGAAATAGTGTCATATCTTTAAAGCTAAAGTTTGCCATTTTTCAATGTTAAATACACTACTGTTCAAAAGTTTGGGTTTGTAAGAAGTTTTTTAAAAAGTCTCTTATGCTCACCAAGGCTGCATTGATTTAATCAGTAATATTGACACATTGTTGATTTAATATTGTCAAACCCTATTACAAACTGTTTTCTATTTTAATGTATTTGAAAATGTAATTTATTCCTGTGATGGCAAAGCTGAATCTTTAGCAGCCATTACTCTAGCCTTCAGTGTCATGTGATCCTTCAGAATTCATTTTAATTTGCAAGAAACATTTCTTATTATTATCAAGGTTGAAATCACATGTGCTGCTTAAAATTTTTATGGAAAGAAGTCATACTTTCTTCTGGATTTTTTGGATCATCTGGACTGATGAATAGAACGTTCAAAATAAATCTTTATAAATGTCTTTTGTCACTTTTGATACATTTAACACACCCTTGGCTGAATAAAATAATTAATTTCTTCTTTAAAACAACTCTTACTGACCCCAAACTTTTGAACAATAGTGTACTTTCTTCTATCCCAGCACAATGTGTAGAGATAACTACAGTACAGTATTTGTAAGTTGTTAACACTGTGTGTCTGTGGTGCTTTTAAAATACTGCTCTGTTGTGTTTTTGTTTTGTTTTTTATTCCAAACTAGACCAACATAGCAACACTGCCTCAGCCAAATAGGGTTTGGGGCGGGGCTATCTGTTTTGGCTGACCAATGGCAGACTGTTTGGAACACCTGTCTGAAAACAAGCAGTTTGGTGTTATTAGTAGTGCAAAAAAAAAACTTTTACTTTTTACTTCAATGCCCAATAGACTTAGTAAAAGTATTTTTTTCAAACTGAGAGATGAGTCAAATGCATTTCTTGCGGAAATCAACAAAGTTACATCTTAATACTCCTTTAATACTGCAAACACCGTGGTTTTTGTTTCTTAAACAGCAAGACTATGCTGATCACTCTGGTCTCCAGAGACATACACCCACATCAGCCAACTTCTGTGGTTCCTAGGTAATATGCACACATTTCAGGGCCAGATGAAGCCTATATCTCCACAACACCCCCCTTATTGGGCCTAGGGAAATCCCTGGAGTTCACTGTTCGCAGTGTATATGCATGATGAATGCATATTATTATTTATCCGCTGCCATATTAAAGGTGGTTCAGGAAGATGTTTATCCAAAGGAGCTTGTTTCTCAGAAACACCAGACTGCTGAAAGACACAGTTCACACATGAACTAGATATCACTTGCTGGGTGAGACAAACGCTATAAATATTCTGAAAAAAACCAGGAGAAACATAGAGGAGAATTACACCGCTAAACACACATCAAACTCCCCTATTCATTAATGTGCTCACGTAATGGCAACCTGGAGCAGTTAGATCACCTTCACTGTCACGAAAGGTTTTCATTGGATGACGGTTATTATGACAAACAGTCTCAGAGGTACATAAGCTCCTGTTCATTATTTAAAAGGTTACTGTAGAGTGATCATTACAGCAATAATGTACAATCCCAACCCCCACAAGCTGTGAAGAAATTCACCCAGCCTCCAAAGATGTGGCAGGTGATGCCACATGAAACCTGCCAATTAAAAGAAGGG
>NW_015505209.1:580131-589089 GCF_001515645.1 Sinocyclocheilus grahami | reverse complement strand
GGGGGGGGGGGGGGGGACTACATGGTTCATATGGGCAGCCCCATAAAGCACAACAAACAGGGTTTTTCTGGCACCAACTGAAGACGATGACATCACAAGCACACTGGCTGCCGGAACACGTTGGTCATTTCCTTCAAACAAGTGAAATCAAAACATTCCAATAGCAACATTCTAAATATAAAATGCACCAATTCCAATAAACGAAACTGTAGGAAAGGTAGAAGACATATGTTGAGGAAGGCTGAAGCTGATTGAATTCCTTGCAGACGGAAATGACTCTTTCAAAGTGATGTTCTCTCCACCTCAGACTACTTCGCTCTTCAGATTCAACTTTTGTTATAATCTGTCATAATACATGATAGAACTCAAAGACTTTTCCACACCTAAGAAAAGTCAGAACACCGTGTAGCTCTAAGGCTGGAGTTCTGAGCACTTATCCCATGGAACAGAAGTCACCAAAGGTCAGGAGACCCCTGCTCTAGACCCTCAAAAACCCAAAAGATCACCTCTTACCTTCTTTCTTGAAGGCATTCAGTAAAGACTTCATATCTCCTCTGAGTTTATTGCTTAATAACTCCCTTGGAATGTCAGTTTCGCCTTGAGGAACTTGGAAACAGAAGGTCAGGTTCTCCTGGACTGGGGTTCCTCGGTCAGTGAAGCACAATGGAGAAGGCAAGCACTGTGGTGACAGTGCCCGCTCCACATGATGCCGTCTGTGACTGCGAGAGGAAACGGCAGAGTGCACAAGCCTCGCATGTTTCTTTGCTTGCTCTCTCTCTCTCTCGCTGACACACTTACGTACACACTAACTCTCTCGCTCAGTCTCAGTTTCTTTCCGTTTTGCCCCGCCCCCTTTTCTCTCTCTATCTCTCTTCCTCTACATCACTCTCTCCCCGCTACCAAATCATTCACTGTACTATCAGTTCAAGCCTCCCCCTGCTTGGATTCCTCTAGGTAGACAAGGCAGAAGACTGATTGGAGTGTGTTGTTGAATCAGCTGGGTGACAAGACCATGCTGGGATAATTTGATTCAAAACACCACCATTATGACACAAAGTACTGAGATAAACACAGTTGCCCCAAAATTCTTCAAGTTCGGCCCATCAGTGGCTCACGATGTCATCAGAAGGGGTTTTAAAAATCGCTGATGACAGCCCACCTAACATGCAATCAAGATGCTCGAATTAACTCGCGACAATGAGAAGGTGCTATTGATTAGGGATTTTAACCCTTGTTGGCTCACCCAAACAGCTATATGGGAATCAAGCCCCCGAGTGTTGCTAAGCAACCAAGGGATGGATGTCTAAATTAGTCAGTGCAAGTTGCCGGGTTGTGAATTCTCCCGTTACCCATGTATGTGGGCTGTCCTTTCACACTAGCAATTCACAATTGCCTCTCGAGCTCTCTTTCCCTCTCTCTCTCTTTATACCCTCCTCCCATTTTCTGGCATGAGATGAAAAAAAGATCTTTGAGGAAACAAGGAGGAAGGAATTCTTGCATATTAAATCTGTGTCAGGGTATGATGTCGAATACACTAGTTTCACAATTTGAGTTGAATTACTGAAATAAATGTACTTTTCCACGACATTTTAATTTATTGAGATGCACCTGTATATGGATACGGAGTTGATAAATATACAGAGGGATCCCAAAGTCTGACCACTAATGCAAATCCTCACATTTTGCTTTGTATTCAAATTTATTAATTTTTTTTAAATTTTGAGCATAAAAATTAGTGAAAAGTTGAATTCAAAGATAAACATGAACTTCAGAATTTGGTTTGTCCTTTTGCTTTTAAGCTGACAACTTAACAAGTTTCTGCAAAATTTGATTATCCATGGCAATTCACTTAAAAAAAGAATATTCTGAAATGTATTCACAAATTTGTTTAGATTTGTTTACAATAATTGGTTTGCCAACAGTGTTGTTATGGTTAACTAAAACCAAAACTATTAAAATATTTTTTGTTAATTAGAATAAATCTGAAATAAAATAAAATATAAATATGGTACTAATTAGAGATATTAAAAAGCATGGTAAAAATTTACATTTGCATTTAGCAAATGTTTTATCCAAAGCGACTTACAATTGAGGACAATAGAAGCAATCAAAATCAATAAAAGAGAAATGATATGTAAGTACTGTGACAAGTCTTGGTTAGTCAAACGCAATACATGGAGACAAGGTTTTTGTTTGTTTGTTTGTTTGTTTGTTTTATTATAAATAATAATAAAACAAGTAGATAGAATAGAAAAAGAATAGAGAACGCTAGTGTTAGAGGATCCTTTTTTAAATGAAAAGAAAACAAGTAGATACACTCTCAATTAGATCATCCGAATACGAATTCATAGATACTAAACATGGTAGGGTTATATATATGTAAGCTGACAGGAGTGAGTATTTCTATCATAAGCCTGCATTAAACAGTATACACTCTCAAAGACCAAATACACGATGACAATAATATACACAATGACCTGAAGGATACACTGTTCATTCAAAGAAAGGTTTTCCTATGAATTACTTAGTAGAAAAGTCAATTTCTACGGTGCATTGTGCCTCTTGCTCTGGAAAATGCAATGAGAGTCTCTGCTCACATTCCTTTAGATCGTAAATGTATCTGGTGTCAGTGTTGCTATGGAACCAGGGGCCTGTTCGGCTTCCTGGGGTGTTACAGAGTATTTGTTAAATCTAGCTAACAAAATATATATTGTGTGTTTGAGTGGTCCAGATGCTACATAGACTAGAAATAAAATACACAATTAATTAATTTAATTTAATTAATTTTAATGATTAAAATGATAACTGAAAATATAGAAATAAAAGCTAATCCAAAATATTTATAAATACTATAATAGCACATAAATAATTCTAAAATAACACTTTTTGCCAGATATGTTACCAATATTCAAACTTTTGTATATTCTATACAATAAAGTTATATTATATAAAGTTCTTCATTATCGGATGTACTTATAATCACAGCCATATAGTAAATTTCCAAAGAATATCACTCGAAAATTGTTTCAGGGTTCACAGGAAAAGAAAGGCATTGTTTGCAAAAAAATAAATTAATAAAAAATAAATAAATGGTATGTATCACTATTACTGCATCAAAAAGTAAAAAAAATAAAACAATCGTTCGATTAAATATGGTCTCCTGGTCTTTTGGAACACTGTATGCCTCCCTATGCACACTGCTTACTTGACGACTTTTATACAGCAGGAATGGACAGAGCAGAACAGTAAATCCAACATAATTTGTGCAACATTAGAAATCTCAATTCCATCTCTGTGGTCTAATGAGCCAGCAAAATGACAAACCTGACAGCTTCTCACAACTTACACAACTCACACACAAGTCACACAAATAATAACACCGTAAGCGGCAAAATCGTTTGAAACTGGTTCCCAGTGGGAGCTGTGAATGTGTTTTCAGGGAGCGGTTATGATATGGCCATGTTTCAAAATTAAAACAAGCTTCACTTTAAAATAACCCAACGCAAACCCTGTGAGTTAACTCTCTACGGACGGCCTCCTCGTTCTTTTTGCTTTCTTCTCGTTTGTCTTCTCTTCTCTCACGCCATTAACAACCCAGCCTTACAGAAAAGTGCCGATCGCCCTTGCTTGGGTTGCTTTGATTAATCTTTCCTGATAAAGAAAACATCCTTTCATATGTGTCAGCAATTTCTAAATCCTTCGCCCATCCAGAGCAGAGCTGAAGATGAACAGACATTTTCACCCAATTAAGGACTCTTTATACGTAACAAGCAATTCCGCCGGGCCTCCGAAGAGCCGGCCAACGCAGCTGGTATCCACAGTCTCATTAAATCAATAGTCATTAAATTGCACTTGAAACCGTATATCGAACCAAAGAGCTCAAACTATTCGATCGTAGCTGGCGTAGGTTTGAACTTGGGTGGTGAGCTGAAATCCATCACTCTGTCATGCTTTGAATTTGGTCTTGTATATAAACCATGATTAAAACTCAAGATGGTGTATTATATTTCCCAGCGGCCCCAATATCTAATATAGACTGGCGGAATGCAATATGAGCCTGCGTGTGTGTGTGCATTTGCATGTGTGCCTGCATACATGCATATCTTCCCATAATTCACACAATATTTGAATGCTCTTTGAAATCTGAGCCATTTCATATGCTTTAACAAGTAAGTCGATAATAAGCCAGGCTCTGAGACCTCCTTGGCTTCTCAACCGCGACAAGTGTGCACAAGGCAAACTCACATCCCTTAAGCCAATTATTGTGTGGATCCGGGAACCATGGCAACCTCCGGGTGGCATTAAATGGGACGTCCATTTACATGCATAACTACAGTGCTTGTTTTAAACATACAGGCATGGAGGCCGCAGCACATAAACAAACAAAACCCGATGGATTTCGATGGAGTTTAAAAACACAAACGGTTGGATTTTGTGAAGATCAAAGCTCTGACACTGTGCCCTCCTCTGTGGTCTAACATGTAACACGTAATTACCAGATCCCCTGCTACTATGCGCATGAAAATAACAAGCTGTTCCTGTTTCCTCCCTGAATGACGCTTTAGACGCAATGGCAAACTGCAACTATTGAAGATTATTCAATCAAGTCCTTATGAAAACAATATCGGTGCACAGCTGGCCAACCGGTTCATTCCGTCAAAGGTTCCTTTCCCTGAGATTGAAACATCCGGAAGCCTGCTGATTCCCATCCGCTGATGGAATCTCTGTGTTTATGTCAGAGCTGTTACCCAGAGGTATAAGGAAAACCTGACAGCTGTAGCAAAGAAGATGCATAAAGCTAGGTCTTACATTCACACTTCAGGTCAGCTCTATTCTCCAGCTACACTCTTAAAAATAAAGGTTCCAAAATGAGTTTTTTGCAGAAATGCCCCTTAAGATGCATTTGATGCTCCCCAAAGAACCTTGGAACAGAACTTTTTTTTAGTGTCAAGTACATTTTAATAATCTGAAAAATCAGGGTTCCTGCAGGTTTTATTAAAGTAAATGTAAGTTTTTATGACCAAGTAAAGAAAAGAAAGGAATAAATTGAATGGAACACTTAAAAGGTTGAAAATACAACTTCCAACAGATCCCCATTACTTTTTAATTAATTTGACAAAATAATAGGAAATAACGTTTACTATACCTCCTGATCACGCTGCAAAAAAAGTGTTCGTCCTCTGTATTTTTGTCTTTTTTTCCAGTGCAAATGTTCATAGATTTTTAAATCAACCAATTACTTGAGAAGCAAAATGTCATAAGTCTTGTTTTATGAGATGCTGATCAAAATTAAGTGAGTTTGTGGATAAAACAAGAACAAAAATCTGCCAGTTGACTCTTGAAGTTGAAATTTGTTCTTGTTTTAAACATACCCTACAGTTAAAATAAATTTTTCAGTATATCTTTAGTTGGACTTCAGCACTGCTTCTACACAATTAAAGTGCATTAGGTACAAAATTAGTTGTTCCAATTTAGCAGACTTTAAGTATACCAGTTCAGTATACTAAAAAGTAGAATTGCAGGGTATTTTTATTAAGTGTATAAATATGTAAATGCTTCTGTAGTATACAAACAATTACATTTAAGTGTATTTATTTTTCACTTTAATTCCATTTCTCAGAAAACAAGACTTCATATGTTCAGTTTGCATCTCAAGTAAATGTATCTTGATTTAAGGCTGTTTAGATATTTGAATTGAAAAACTAAAATGACTTTATGAATTCTGCTCTGATTTAAGACCTTTTAAGGCCTTCATTTGTGAAGAAAAAAAACAATTGTAAAGACCTGCAGAAACCCTGAGAACTTTTTCCACTATAAAGAACATATCGTGCAATAGAAAGGTTCCATGGATGTTAAAGGTTCTTCATGGAACCACTGATGCCAATAAAGAACCTTTATTTTAAAGCGCATAGTCCTGGAAACCTTATCCCACATTTCAATTTTACATTAATATAGAGGGAAAATGAACTGACAAAGCAATCAAAGTCACTCAATGTCATCCAATAAGCAGGTTAACCAGTATACGGCACGTCGGTGAGACGAAGATTAGCATTGCAGGTCAGAAAAACCAGGACAAATGTGACAAGAAACTTGAACGTGACAATTCTGATCAGAAAAAAAACCTAGGACTTGATAATGGCCTAAATTCAGTACAGGAAATAGTAAGAATTCTGCTGGTGTGCAAGTGTGTGCGTGTATATGGATGAGTCTCCTCTTCCTGTAAGGTCTGTAGCTTATGTAGGTCAGCTCCACTGGGTAATGCTCTCTCTAGATGCATGCTTGGGTTCGACGCATCAAATCATCTATAGGGTGCAACGACAATCAGCAACGCCTGTGCACATAACCTTCAGGGGCAAACAAATATCACTTATATCATCTTTTATAAATGCATAATGCATATCAATCACGTTATATGCGGAACGCAGTGAAAATGTACATGCAAAATGGCTGTAATTAATAATTAATATGTAAATGAGTTATTTATGTCATGTTATCTCCACTCTACATTATATACGGACACATCCATGGCTTGTGAAGTCCTTCAAAGTCTTATTTACCCAGAACAGACTTCATTTCATCCAAATCCTTTATTTTAATGATGTCTAATGATTAATTAAATCTGTTGTGCCTTTCCTAGCTTTAATGAGGCAGATGATTATGCGGTCCGCTAACTGAAATGAGCGCATTCAATCACTGTGTGGTTGAGAGTGTCAGAAAAATATACGGATGCATTTTACTTTTGGTAAATTAATACTGACATCTGCTACACGTGTTAGAGCTGTGGGAGTAGAGAGTGCCGAGCAAGGTAAAAAAAAATATATATTTGCCATCTGTTTATGGCCAAAATATTTTGCCGAATACGCATAAGATACAGTAAGACCTCACAGGAAGATATATAAGAATATATACATATACATTCACACACACAAATTATTTACATATAAAACAAATAATACATAAAATTTTATATATATATATATATATATATATATATATATATATATATATATAATACATACATGATATATGCAAAATAACTTAAAAATGGCCCCAAAAACAGTAAATAAAAGCATGAAATAAATAAATGTACATATGTTATTGTATTATAAATATTAAACATATCTATATAAAATATATTATTTATATATATATTGAAAATTACAGAACTGGCAGAGTTACTATATGAAAACTAGATTTGCTCCTATGCAAAATAACTTAAATAGCTTAAAAATTACCCCGAGAACAGAAAAGAGACCTTGTATATTCACTTAAGGTTCAAATAAGTTAAAGTGAGCCACTTCGGGAGCCCTATAGAGGCACAAATTGCTGAGGCCCAGCATTATAACACTGCATAATTATGGGAACCGCTGGAGGTGACGTCTGTTGTGTCACTAGCAACAATAGAGGAAGCCCATTTTGGCTTATGTTAGCCTTTAGCACATAGTACAACTTTTGCACCTGCAGCATCAGCTCCCTGCCTGATAATTGGATCATATCATACACCTTAATAAATATGATACTCTCGCAGGAATTATGCAGAGGAAAAGCATTTTAAATTATTTGGTATTGCTTATTTTCAGTATAATCAAGACTTCAGAGGTGTTCATAACACTGTGGCCTAACCAGGCGGGACGCAATGCGACAAGTTTCTAACAAATCACAGCCAGTCAGAACAAGGCAATATTGATACAATGACTTGATTAAAATGTTGTTCTGTAGATAATTACAGTTGTCTAGAGTCTATTTTTGTTCCATTGATAGTTTAGCATTCAAAACACCCAATAGTGATATCACTGTAATGTGTGCATACAAAATTCCAATTGGCATCCTTTTTAATATCTATTTGTGTACTGAATAGTGACTGGATTTGGCTTTCCTGCATATATTTAACCATTTATATCCTGCAAATTTACATTGCACTGCAACCTTGTGTTAATTCTTATGTGCAGCAGATAAAACAATTTTGGACCAATAAAATGTCACTGTGGGCGGGGCAACCCAGCAACTAAATATTCTGTTGCTAATTACAAATGTGACTGGCTATGACAGAAATTCAGAATCTCAGATTTTATGAACAAGATTTATTTTATTACTCGTCCCTTTTTACTTTGTATGTACATCTATGTACATGTCTGGAATTCATAAAATATTATGTTATAAGGTTGTTCTTACAAACATCAAAGAAGGTGAGTTTATCCAACTTACCAATATCAGCGTCTTTGTGATTCTTTATGAATTCTGCAAGCTCAAAATTTCCAGCAATTATTGCAACCTTTAAAAAAAACAAACATATATAGCATATTAGATTCATTCACTGACTTTCTCACAAAGTCACAAAAACACATTTTTTTATTTATTGTTATTTTTTGGGTTAAGCCCGCATAAAAAAAAATAAATAATAAAAAATAATAATAAATAATAATAATAATTACTGGTAAACAAGGACAGAACAAGTCAGCAAACCTGCAGTCAGCCCTACTGAATCCAAAATAATACCACCATTGCATAGATGCAAATTTTATTGTTTTATCTGTTTAACTTTTTAAACAATTTAAAAGTATCATATACATTACCATTCAAAATTTGGAGTCAGTAAGACTTTTAAAAATGTTTCTGAAATAAGTGTCTTATGCTCACCCAGGTGCATTTATCTGAAAATAAAAAAATACTGCAATATTGTTAAATATTTTAACATTTAAAATAACTCTTTTCTATTTTAAATTATTAAAAAATGTAATTTATTCCTGTGATGCAATGTTGAATTTTCAGCAGCCTCTACTCCACATCTCTACTCCACAGTCTTTAATATCACACAATCCTTCAGAAATCATTATAATATGCTGATTTGCTGCTCAAAAAAACATTATCAATCTTGAAAACAATTGTGCTGCTTTTGTGTCAAAACCATGATCACCCCCCCCCCCCCCCTACCAAACACTTCAGACTATTAAACTGTTG
>NW_015505209.1:554324-580101 GCF_001515645.1 Sinocyclocheilus grahami | reverse complement strand
GTTTTAAAACCCTTGTCCCCCCCCCCCCCCCCTTTACTGATACTTCTGATCAATTTAATGTGTACTAAAAAAATATTAATTTCTTAAACAAAAAATCTTACCCCAACCCTGAATATCTGACCCCAAACTTTTGAACGATTGTGTAAAACAATATAATAGTGCAGCATGAACTTACTGCTTAAAATCTCCTTTTGCATTTTAAGATGAAAAAAGGGTCATACAGGTTTTGAACAACAGGAGGGTGAATAAATGACAGAATTTTCATTTTTTGGTGAGCCACCCTCGCAAAGCTTAATGTATCCTCAAAAGGGCCTTCACAGCAATGAAACAAAAAAAAAGTTCCAAAAGCACGACTACCCATTCAGCAGAGGTTCATTTCTATTTAATGGCTTTAATTTTACCACCCTTTAAAAAGTTAGCTACGCAGTCTATTATAAGATCTATAATTTACACATCAGTCTGGTCACCAAGTCTGGTCGTGAGAACAAACCTGGGTTTTAAATGGTGCACAAAGGCACAGTAACCCATTACGCTTGTGGGTTTTGGAGTAGTGTATTCCTAAGAGTGATAAAACACAGACTTCATTCACATTACACTAAATTAGTTGCTAAGATTTACGTAATGAGCTTGAGAAGAACTGCATTCCTTTTCTAATGAAATATGGTGCCTGGCAGCAGCTTAGAGTTAATGTTAGATTAATTAAATAGAAAAAAATAAAGGAATTTGGAAACAAATAGGTCAAGAAATTTGCTCAACTGATTTGGGTGGTCTGATGTACGAAAGCACAAACTGTTGTGCAAGAACCAGAAGCGTTCAGTTTGCCGTTGACCCGGTATCATCGTAAAGGGGTAACAGTAATACAATTTGCTCAGCACATTTTCGATTTTGCCGGGAAAAAGTCCTGTTTAACCAGGCGGATCGGAGTGTTCCTGCCGAGAGCCTGAAGTTTCATGAGCTGCTTAAATGAGTTGTAATCGAGCGATCGCCGAGGCGTGAAATATGATTTTAGTAGCATGAGATGAATAATACAGCGCATTAAACAACGCATCAGGAGAGCGCTGATATGTACATTACATAAACACTTCACTCCTACGTCAGGTTTGGAGTGAGCAGGGTCAGTTCAAAGCTTTAGAGGTTGTAAACCGAGCAACTCGCACAAAGAGGCCAGCCATGAACACTAAATGTTGTGGCAAGTGTTGCTAATGTTTGACTTGATGCGTTTGACTGTAGAGTCGACTGCAAAACTAATGATCTCAGCTCTATTTGAACGTTTTTGGAGGTTTGCCATTGGATTACTGTTGCGATATGTGCCATCTTGCTAATAAAAGCCACAGTTTTCCTGGAGGCACAAACAACAACATATATTTTAAGGCATACATCCAAACCAAGTATTTTTCCACTCTATTGAACTGAAAACAGAAAAAGGCGTTTAAACTTTAAGCATAAACTAAAAACATGCCAGGCTTTTGCTGGATGGACAGGTCTGTGCCCTGTGAAATCAAATGCAATGTGATAGATGTGGCGAAGAGCAAAAAGGATACGGATATTTCTGTCAAGGAGGATGCATTTCAAAGGGTTAAGCTTCCATTATGTGGGTGGTTTAGTACAGTATTGATGTTGGCGTGTTTGCTATTAAAGGGTTTACTGTACGTGTTATTTTGCTATCAGCATTTGCTTTGAAGCTTTAATAATTCACTTCGTTATGATAGTGATATGAGGGCTGGGGATTATGGGTTTGGATTATGTCATTTTAATAGCAACTGAACTCAAAATAATAAAAAAAATTTAATTAGAAGTGGGTACTTAAAAGATTGAATCTTAAAATATTCCTATTATAATACAGTATATCACAATGTAAAATCAATCATGTAAATGAAATATTATAAGCTCCTGTATCATAATTGTTCCTGTATCCTGGAGCTGTAAGTACATCATTTGTAGTTTGCTTCCCCTGAAAAGTGTAAAGAAAGGTCCGAGATTTTCGTCCCAAATTTCCGCACGTTAAAAATAAATACAACCTCACTCACGTTGTGTCAGTCGCTTTTACACAATGCCTCCGAAAATTTCATCCGACATAAAAAATTCGGATTGGGTTCGATTTTCTGCGTTTTTCGCATCCTTAGCAATCATTTTGAGAGGTGTTTTGACAATTGAAAGCCACCGTACAAGCGAACACCAAAATCCAAAATGGCGTTTGACAAGTTGATCCACTTTGTCTGGCAGCACAAAGCACTGTATAGGTCCTTGCACACTGAGTTCATGGAAATTGGTGGTCTTATTTTTAATATGTGGCTCCAGTATTGCTAGCAAAGCATCAAACTGAGCCGCTGACAACCTGAAGTAAACTTTGAATCACATGGGATAATCCCGCAGCTCCTTAATAAGGAGGTGGAACTCTCCTTCCTCTCTACGCCACCTCCGGATTGGATGGACCCAATATTTCCTCTTTCGTTTTCTTGTTTTAAGAAGAGAGAAGACAACAAAATCATCATCACTGCTTGAAGACTCCATTTTGTATTGTTTGCAAATTTTTTTGCAACAGATTAATTAATATGCGTTGGACTCGGTGTGCAAGGACCTTTACTCTGCATTGTAATCAAAACATTGCTGTTCGTTTAAGGATTCAGACTAACACGGCAACAGTGGTTTAACCATCAGCATGAGTATAGGCCGTGGTTATCTGTTTGGAATGAGTGGGGCAATCCAACCAATTGAAGATATAGTTTTTGGAAACCTGTGTGAAAATAATTGCTAACCTTCGTGAAACACAAGAAAAATTGTGTTAATTGTTCATAAGAAATGTTGCTAAACTAACAAAAGTTCTGCTTAATGCATAAATGTGTAAAATTTAACAGAAATTCTTTATACTCTCTTTCTGCACAAAAATTATTCAATTTTAAATATATTTCTAACAATAAGCATTAATAACTACACTGTAAACCATAATGTTGTCACTAATTAAGCAATCACAATTTATCATTAATTTAACATTACTAAAAATATCATGTTTTGGCATCATAACTCAAAACAGGTATATTTAATTATTTAGTAGGAAAATCTTTCAAGTTAGAAGTCTAAATAAGAACTCAAAATTACAATTTATTTACTGTAAATTATTTAATCTGTCTCCGATTAATCTGATTGGCAGATAATAACACAATGCACAAATGGTAGGCGTTAAGGATAGTTCAAAAGGTAGACGTTAAGGATAGTTCATCCAAAAATGAAAATTCTGAGTTTCTTTCTTCTGTTGAGCACAAAAGAAGATATTATGAAGAATGTTGGCAACCAAACAGCTGACGGTAGCATTGACTTCCATAGTATTTTTTATTTTTTTTTACTATGAAAGTCAATGGCCACTGTCAACTGTTTGTTTACCAACATTCTTCAAAATATCTTCTTTTGTGCTCAACAGAAGAAAGAAACTCAAACAGGTTTGGTTTGGAAGAAATTGAGGGCAAGACGGGCATTTTTTTTTAGGGCATTTTTGGGTAAACTATCCCTTTAAATCTTATACTTTTTTCAAGGCATAAACATGTTCGAGTTTTCAAACTTTGCCGGCTATCAACATAAAAATTACTTCAGTTTTGGCTATAATTCTAATAATACGCACTAATGACTACTGGCACAAATATGACTTCAGTTTTAACTATATTTCTAATAATAATCACTAATGACTAAGTGGCATTGCAGTCACAGCCATTATTGAAGGCCACTGAACAGTAAACGCAACACTCTCATCAGCCCATGGGCACAGACTTGGATCATGTCCATTGCTGTCAGACAAGCTATTGAATGTCACAATCTGACATTTGAGAAAGAAACTCTTTAAGTAAACAAACAAAATATCCAGAGATTTTTAAAGCATTTAAGAAAACAACAAAAACTGATTTGACGTTCATTATTTCCCCTCTCGAAAATCGAACTCCTAATTATCTTAAGATACCAAAATCCATGCAAACAAACATAATAAAATGATTAATTACCCTCACATTCACTCATTGTTCTCTGAGTGCTGTCTTACATAATGCCTGTGCTTTAGTGTGACATTCTGACTAATTAATTAAGAACTCTGAGCATCAGAAAAACAAACACACACACGTTCATTCAGCACTCATGGTTGTGGTAAATTTTTTTAATGCTAACCCAACCAAATAAACTAAAATTCATAAGCAAGTTTATTTGAAAAAATAGTTTTGAGTCATTAAAAAGTGGCCAAGCGAAAAACTCGTTGTTGTACCTGAAAGGGTGTTTGTCCTCTGTAGTTTTTGACGTCTTTGCTGGCTCCTCGAACCAGAAGAACCCTGGCACACTTTTCCTTCAGAAGAAAAGCAGATGATAGAGAAATTAATTCAACGCTATCCAACTCAAGAAAACGTTCTACTATTTGATCCTCGACATTCTAAGAGCAAAATTAGACACGTCACAAGGTATCCCGCCTCACCCAGATCCAAAAGTGACAGACTTCGCCCTCAGCTTTGTGAAGTCCAATTCAAGTGTGATGCTACAGCAAAGTCTACACCCAAAGAGAAAGGAGAGGGGGTCTGCAGCAATGCCTATGTGCATGTGTGACCGTGAATGTGAGAACCAAAAGCAGAAAGACAGAGAGAGAGAGAGTGAGAGAGAGAGAGAGAGAGAGAGAGATCCAGGGCTCTGTAGCTCTCCAGCCCACTATATCCAGCTGGATTCAACAGCCCACCCACGGAATGCCTCTCCACTAAACCGACACACACACACACAATCGCACACATACACACACCTCCATTGCCTTCTCCTCCTACCTTCCTTCTAATACTAGTTTCACAGCTGCTGCCAGCCCTTGTATATGAGACATAATCACATGTGAGGATGCGGCTTCTATTTTCCGCACATGAAAATATCCCTGGCCTGCATTTGGCACCGGTTACAGGTTCCTCGTTGACATGGTGACAGATGGGCGCAATCGGGGTTTAATCGCAAACAATCGAGGCTCGAGAACCTGCCCTTGACTGCGGCGAAACTGACCAACGAAACAAATTAAGCATCTTTCACCAAAGGCTAGCTAAGCGTCAACTTTAATAACAGCTCGTAGTGGCCGATCATTACAGACGTGTGCTTCAAATAACGACCCCATTGGTCGGCTCAGGGTGAACACGGCATCATACGTGACCAGCAGTGAACTCAAGAGCCTCCACAAATCAATAAATGACACTTGTCATCGGCAGAGCCATTTTCACAAATAAACTTTAGTTTCTGCTCATAAGATCATAGGAGGACAATTGCGATTTGTTTCAAGTGTATTTAAAGACATCAGCAATTCAGAATCATAGAAAAGCAATAAAAGAAGACAACATGAATTTCTTGAATTTTGTTTTCATAGTCAATGCCACAATTTATTTATTTGATTAATCCTAGAAATTAATTGATGTCCTAAAAACAGGAATCCTAAAATCCTAAAAAAAACAACAACAAAAAAAACATATTTAAAAATATTTATTCTTTAAAAAAACAAAATGGCATAACATCCCAATTAATATTAATGTTAAAATACATACAAACACATACATATACACACACATACATACATACACACATATTGTGTGTATGTGTATGTGTATGTGTGTGTGTGTGTGTGTGTGTGCGTGTATATATATCTATATATATATATATATATATATAAATTAACCAAAATTAAACAACTAAGTTATTCATTTTTTATTTGATCAGAGAATTAGAACCCTAAAATTCTGTTTGTTTTCAGGTTTGAAAAGATTTATATAAATAATAAATAATAAAAAATTATATAAATATAAGTTGATTATTTATTTTGACAGATTTTATAAAATAAATATATAAATATATACTAAAACTTCCTATTTAAAAATAATTGGATATATACTTAGAAATACAAACTTAAACTTCTTTAAATATATATATAAATATATTATATCTTCTTCTTTTTGGGGGGAAAAATTACAGGCTTTCCAGTTCAATAAATTAGCTCTAGGTGATACCTACAATATATAACTCTATATTTATATTTATTCCATGACAGACTGTGAGTGACAGTTCAATTTTAAAATGAGACTTTAAGATAGTACAACAAATTGAACTCTACATTTATTTCTCACTTTTTCAGATCTCATATATAAGGCCTTACTAGAAGGATACAAAAGAACAATAAAAAAGTGGGATACACTGTGGATGTGGGATCAATATGGCCTACGACACAGCAGGAATATGATGTTATATACGGAGCGACAGTGAATATTGCTAGCACTAGCAGTTCCAGCAGACAATGGCACCCATGCTGTGACCCCGAGCCGACGGAGCAGACTAGATCTCCCACAGAGGAAACATAAGGTGATTATCTGCCTGGCTGCTTAGTGTCGTGAACGTAATGGGCCGTTGTCCATTCATAAACACTGAATACTGGTGCTAATTGTCATGAGTGTTCCAGCTGATTCCAGTTCAGCTCGAGGTTTATCGTGGATAGAATGGGAGACAATGGTGAATAATGACCAGGGTAATTAGTGGCAGTCGATCATTGGCATTTATACAAATGAACATGGCATAATTTCAGCCCCATGAGACAGGGATATATACAGCATATATTTTTAATAAAATATTTATAAATAATATTTTGTATTATGTATTTTATAATAATATTTAACATTAGTAAAACAATTAGTTCTATCATGCATTAAAACATGTTTTGTTTTGTTTTATTTTAAAGAAAGACATTTGGTAACACTTTACTTGAAGGGGTGTGCATAAGACTGACATGACACCTTCATAATCATGACATGACACATGTCATGAATATGAAGGAGGTTTTATGCATGTTTATGACAACTGTCATTATGTGTCATTCGCTCAGTTATGTCATTTTTAATGCGAATATGACATTATTTGACCAAACCCTAATCTAACCCTACCCCTACCCTTACCCCTAACCATAGCCCATAACAAAGACATCTCAAGCAATGTCATCTTTGCATTAAAAATTACATAACTGAGCGAATGACACATAATGACAGTTGTCATAAACATGCATAAAAAACCCTTCATATTCATGACATGTGTCATGTCATGATTATGAAGGTGTCATGTCAGTCTTATGCACACCCCTTCAAATAAAGTGTAACCAGACATTTTTTTACAGTTTAATCCTGAAGATTCTCCCAGAAAGTTTCTCTGCTGCACTCAATCTCAGCTCTCGGGCCCTGGGGCCATTGATTTTTCCCTCGAAACGTTATTGATCCACAAAGAGAAAACAACATTGTTTTTATATTCTCCTATTGACAGTGTATTCTATTGTATGATGCCAATAACCTCTGTTTATTGACTGTTTAAAAGGAGCTGACTTTGGATCATTAAATGCACAGCGTGAGTACATACCTGCTTGTACAGAGCGCAGATATGGAGAGCCGTATTCCCAGATGCATTTTCCACATGCATGTCAGCTCCGTAGAACAAGAGATGCTCCAGGTGCTGAATGTGGCCGTATCGACAAGCCTGACGAACAAAATAGGAACAAGTTTCACACAGCATATCACTTTAGTGAGAAAAATCAGCAAACGGATTTTATAACAGTTTATGCTAAAAGAAAAGCTTTTGTGAGCCTTTCAAAAATTCATGCAGAAGTCTTTTGAAACATAAAAACATTATTAAGCCTTCAGTACGCTGTCATCTCATATTTTTCAAAGGGTCTAAAAGTAAACCATACATGCTGCTTTTCTGTTTTCCCAGTAGAGTGTGATCAAAAACACCACGGAAACAATGTGACTGGCATCCTGCAGTCCACCTGTCACAACACTAGATGTCAGTACGCCGTCACAACAGACGGACTTGATGATGCCTTCAACTAGTTTGATCTCGTCATCTGTTCGTTAATTGAACAAAGCTGCTGTCATATTAAACTGCAGCTCTATTATGCATATATTACCCCACGCTCAACATTTTTAGCCAACAGAAAGGTTTTTCTCTGACTGTCACCATGTGAAAGACAGCGGCACCTGGTGGATCTCGTGCCAGCCGTTCTCATCGTGGCATCCCACGCTGGCATGGGCTCTCAGAAGGACCTCGCAGCAGCTTGGGTCTCCCCCTACAGTCACTGTGTGGTAGAGTGGAGTCAAACCCTGCCGGTCCTTATAGTCTGGAGATGCTCCCAAATCCAACATAGTCTGCAGAGAGAAAAGAGGATTAGGTTTCCTTCAGAGAGGAAAATATGCCAAATATGATATTATGATTATGTTTTAGCAGAGCCTTGTTTTTTGGAAGGGTCTTAAAGGATGAAAGGACTAGTTTTCTGTTGGGACTTTTTCAGCGTTTTTAAAGGGGTGGTTGATTGCGATTTCACTTTTTTAACGTTAGTTAGTGTGTAATGTTGCTGTTTGAGCATAAACAATATCTGCAAAGTTACGAAGCTGAAAGTTCAATGCAAAACAAATTCTGGCGGTTTAATGCCTACAAAAACGGCTGGTAGGGACTTCAACAAGTTACTTCCCAGGTTCGTGACATCACAAACCCAGATAAACCCCGCCCTCGGGAAAATGCAGCAAAGGGGGTGAGGCCATGCTGTGCTGCTTTAGAGAAGAGGAAGAGAAAACTAGAGGTGCACGTAAAAATCTGTTCATGAATCGCGATTCTGTCTTCTAACCATTCTAATGGATTCACAAGTTTCAAAATCAATGTTTAAAAGCAGCGGTTCTTAATACTGTTCCTCGCATCACCTGCTCGGCCTCTCTCTCTCTCTCATTCAGATCATCAGCTCAGTTCTGTTCCATTTATACACTTATTTTCACATAGCTATGAGAAGCGTTATACATGCGGTTGCTGTACTGTATTAAAGCTTTAATCAGGACAAAACCGTATGTTAAAAGCTAACATAAGCAGTAGAATTGACAAATAACAGCATATCTAAAAGTACGAGACAACAACAAACAAAAAACATAGGCCTACCATTAAAAGCCGTGCTTGCACAGGTTCTGCACGATCCTCTTCAATAATATCCTCTGCTTCTCAGTCGGGCTCAAACTGATATAGCTTATTAACGACGACGTTGTTTACAATACAATCGGAGCACATGCCGATGAGGTGAGGGGGGGACGTTTAGACGCGCACTAGAGGCGGTTTAGCCAATTACAACACACTGGGCTAGCTAACCAATCAGAACCCATCGCCTATTTCTGAGGGCGGGGCTTCATAAAAACAGGAAAAGATCAGCCCGTTTCTCAGAGAAGGGACAGAGCCGTGTCGAATAAAGGTAAATTATGTGAAAAATAATGAGTTTTTAAAAAAACAAAGCATTAACACATGTTAGACTGCACCCCATAAACACAATCAAGCCTAGAAAAAAACCAGTGAACCACCCCTTTAATGTTCAAGTGTGATAAGACAAATGAAAAATAAAGGCTTCTTTTTGTTTACACTACTGTTTAAAAGTTTGAGGTTGGTAAACGTTTTAATTGTTTTGAAAGAAAACTCTCATGCTCAACAAGGCTGCATTTATTTTGTAAAAAATACACTAAAAAGTTGTGAAATATTTCTATTTTAATATATTTTAAAATATAATTTATTCCTATGATGGGAAAGCTGAATTTTCAGCATCATTATTCCTGTCTTTAGTGTCATATGATCCTTCAGAAATCATACTAATATGCTGATTTGCTGCTCAATAAACATTCATATTATTAGTATCAATGTTTAAAGTTGTGCTGCTTAATTTTTTTTCTTATGGAAACCAGGATACATTTTCAGAATTATTTAATAAATAGAATGTTCAAAACAACAGCATTTATTATAAATGTGTTTACTGTCGCTGTAGATTAATTGAATGCATCCTTGCTGAACTGCATTGTTTATTTATTTCTAAAATAAAATAAAATAAAATAAAATAAAATAAAATAAAATAAAATAAAATAAAATAAAATAAAATAAAATAAAATAAAATAAAATAAAATAAAATAAAATAAAATAAAATAAAATAAAATAAAATAAAATAAAATAAAATTAAATAAAATTAAATAAAATAAAATAAAATAAAATTAAATAAAATTAAATAAAATAAAATAAAATAAAATTAAATAAAATTAAATAAAATAAAATAAAATAAAATTAAATAAAATTAAATAAAATAAAATAAAATAAAATTAAATAAAATTAAATTAAATCTTACTGACCCCAAAATTTTGAACAGCACTGTATATCAGAAAAAGTGTGAATTGAATTATAATCAATCATTAAACATTCACTTAACATTTTGGATGTCAAACACAACAAATATTATAAAACTTATAAAACTTGTAATGAAAAAATGTGTAATGTAAACATGTATGTAAAACAATACATATATGCATGTAAACGAATCTGCTTGATTTTTTATTTTTTATTATTTTTATTTTTTTTAGATAATGCCTTTGGGAGTTTTTATTCAATTTTACACAGCCAAGCAGTTTCATAAGTACATTTTCGTTTCGTAACTAAATGAACTACAAGTACTTTTTCCTTCTAAAATTACGAAACCCAGCCACTCAGTAATGAAAATAGGAAATCTATGGCTCTAGCACTTCGAAATGACATAAACCAAGATTCTCCATGAAGCCTTCTTAAATAAATGGCCAACAAGCAATATACTGCAAGAGCAACGGTAGACAGGAAATTGTGTTTTACAATATTCAGGGCACAAAACAGTGGTACATCAGCAGTATTATTTCCAATTGTTGTCAAGGGAAGAAAGCAACAATGAAATAATGAAAAAAAAAACTTAATTACTGATTAATTTTAAATAAACAAAACAGAGTGTGCTTTGAATAAAAGTACAATCTGTCAAAGTAATAAATGTACTGTAAACTCAGCTGCATCACTGACACTGTAAGATGTCACTGTACTGCTCTGTGTTAGATCAACAGCAGCTCAGTAATGAAAATAGGAAATCTATGGCTCTAGCACTTCGAAATGACATAAACCAAGATTCTCCATGAAGCCTTCTTAAATAAATGGCCAACAAGCAATATACTGCAAGAGCAACGGTAGACAGGAAATTGTGTTTTACAATATTCAGGGCACAAAACAGTGGTACATCAGCAGTATTATTTCCAATTGTTGTCAAGGGAAGAAAGCAACAATGAAATAATGAAAAAAAAAACTTAATTACTGATTAATTTTAAATAAACAAAACAGAGTGTGCTTTGAATAAAAGTACAATCTGTCAAAGTAATAAATGTACTGTAAACTCTGCATCACTGCATCACTGACACTGTAAGATGTCACTGTACTGCTCTGTGTTAGATCAACAGCAGTCATTCTTACAAAAACAACAAGACAATCAAAGAAGAGGATCACTCTAACACAGCCATAAGCTCATAAGATCAGCATGAGGTCATTTATTACCTTAAGAGCTATCTGGTTCTTTGCCCTGGCTGCTTTGTGCAGGGCAGTCATCCCATCCCGAGAGCGGAAATCTAAATGAGCCCCGCCGTTTTTCAATGTAACTATAATCTCCACCATATTGTCCAGGTGGGCCGCAAGGGTTAGTGGTGTCTCTGCAGACCAGAAGCACAAAAACAAGTTCATTAAAATTTATTAGGTTAATCTCTCTTAATAAACGTAAGACATTAGTCAAGGGATTTGTGTTTTATCAAAACAATAACTAGATTTAAATTAAATGTATAATATTGTACTATATGCGTTACAGTTGTGCTAAACAATAAAAAAAACTAATATATAGATGATATTGTGAGACTGTAATTGCATCTTTATTTGGGACTTTAGACAATGTAAATATAAAGATAAAATTACAAATATAAATACCTTGTAAAAGTTTGGGGTCAGTAATTTTTTTTTCAAAGAAAACAAATGTTTTATTTATTTACTTATTTATTTATTTGAATTTTATTTATATATATATATATAAAATGGCAGAGTATATTTCATAGCTAGCATTTTATGTTTTTTAAATTATACAAATAATATTTTCTCACAGCTTGACTGAAAATGACACAAAATATTCTGTTGACAAGTAGTATTGAGCTTGATTTTTCTTCACACATCACATCTCATGAATCAAACATGCTCTTCACTGATACTGTTGTTTCCTTGGAAAAACATTGTTCTAAATTTCCACACATGTTCTTTTATGGATCAGCATAGTTTTAAATATGTAATAATTCCTATTTGTATGATGGATTTTCATAGTTTAAGTTTGAAAGTCTGGGTCAAGGACCAGGGATAACCAATCAAATCTGTACACAAACAGAAAAATATGTTTAAAAAAATATATAATTTTCCAAGACAGTTTCAATGTGGCCTTTTATATAACAAACAAATGAATATGTTTTAATAAAAAGTCAACCCAAGGGATATGCAACCAAAAATATATATATATATTTATATATTTTTTTTTTTTATGAATAAATTTGACTTATTCAGCAAGGATGTATTAAATAGGCCAAAAGTGATAGTAAAGACATTTATACTGTTACAAATGTTTTCTGTCAAACAAATGTTCTTTTGAACTTTCTCTTCATCAAAGAATCTTGAAAAAATATGGTTTTCACAAAAATATTAAGTAGCACAACTGTTTTTAACATTAATAATAAGAAGAAATGTTTCTTAAGCATCAAATCAGCATCTTAGAATGATTTCTGAAGGATCATGTGACACTTAAGACAGGAATAATGTGTGCTGAAAATTCAGCTTTGCAATCACAGGAATAAATTACATTTGAAAATATATTCAAATAGAAAACTGTTATTTTTCACAATATTATTGCTTTTACTTTGATCAAATAAATGCCGTTTTGGTGAACATAAGAGACTTCTTTCAAAAACATTAGGAATCTTACTTAACCCCAAATTTTTTAATAATAGTGTATATAAATATAATAAAATATAAACCTACATAATAAACCATATTGTTCTTTTGCAGCATAATATATCGATTATACAGATTAGAATATATAGAATATAGATATATAGTTAGAGTATACTTTTAGTATTGTACAGATTTATAATCTCTGCCATCATATCCATTAACTGACAAAAAATTTTTTAATTATCGCTAACAGTATTGGTGTATTCCAAAGAATACATGCAATTCAACACAGGATATGGCCATGAGATTAAATCAGTGAGTAAATATGTTAAATATAAACTGCTTAAATACAATGTAATGGTCCGACTACACCATATTGATTAAAAAGGAAACAATATAATGATGCAGTAAAGTAATCAGTCTGGAACTGTAGCTGGGCAACAAAGCCCGAATAGTCATTTATGTGCAATTTTGGAGTTTATCTAATATGGCATCCCATACCACCAGTTTCAGGGTCATGATAGTTGGGGTCCAACCCTCTTTCCAACATTTTGGAGACTTTGTCCACCTGATGATGCTGAATATACTCCATAAATGTCCTCAGGTTGACCTAAAAGTAGGTTTGAGAGAGAACAAGAGTGCAGGTGAGGTTAAACAAGAAACACTGACAGCTAATGATTGAGGCGGAAGTTAAGATACAGGAGCGAGTGATGGCAATGAATGGTTGGCAAGAGTGTGAAGGCACACAGCAGTGAACACACACAAACCGTGAACACACACCCGGAGCAGTGGGCAGCCATTTATGCTGCGGCGCCCGGGGAGCAGTTGGGGGTTCAGTCCCTTGCTCAAGGGCACCTCAGTCGTGGTATTGAAGGTGGGAGAGAGCGCTGTACATTCACTCCCCCCACCTACAATCCCTACTGGTACGAGACTCGAACCCACAACCTTTTGGGTTATGAGTCCGACTCTCTAACCATTAGGCCACGACTTCCCCAGTTATATTTAGGATTGATTTTAAAGTACTTTTACTCGTTTATAAGGACCTAGGACCTAAATACATTGCAGATATGCTCACTGAATATAAACCTAACAGACCACTCAGATCATTAGGATCGAGTCAGTTAGAAATACCAAGGGTTCACACAAAACTAGGGGAGTCTGCATTTAGTTATTATGCCGCCTGCAGTTGGAATCAGCTTCCAGAAGAGATCAGATGTGCTAAAACATTAGTCACATTTAAATGCAGACTCAAAACTCATCTGTTTAGCTGTGCATTTACTGAATGAGCACTGTGCAATGTCCGAACTGATTGCACTGTATTTTATGTATAATCATGTTCTATTCTTAACTGTTTTAAATTCATTTTAAACCACTTAAATCAATTTTGAAATCATTTTCAAAGTTTTAAATTCCTTGTTTTATTGTTGTGATTATTTGTTTTATAATTTTTTCATTTCTTTTATGTAAAGCACTTTGAATTACCTTTGTGTATGAAATGTGCTATATAAATAAACTTGCCTTGCCTTACTTTTTAAATGTATATACCTGCATGTTTTTGTTGCATATATATCTGTTCTAGATTCAATTAATTGAGAGAGAGAAAGAGAGAGAGAGAGAGAGAGAGGCAGCACAGCTGATTTGGCAAGGCAAAGAGTTAGAGACCACTTGGCAAGCTACGGCATGCTACGAACACACGTCAACTCTTACGCACAACACAGTACACGCACAAAGACCTCCAACACAATAGAGTAAGTGCCATATTCGCACAAAACATTGGAGTTTGCATTATTTAACTTCTGGATCCCATCCTACCAACACTAGCTTTCAATAATTCACACCTCAATGCTTGCTAACAACTTTAAACCCATTAGGCTAACTACAATGTAGAGATGTCACCTAGTGCAATGACAACATTTATCCTCTTACACTGTAAAAAGTACTTTGTGGGTGTTAGCTTACAAAAGTCACCTAAAACTTGTTTATTCATTCAGAAATATTATAATAAATACGATAACCTGAAAATGTTAGCGATTAAAGTTTGAGCGGTTAGCATAGTTAGCATGGTTAGCCTCTGCTGGGAGATGCCTTAACTACACTTTTTTATGGTGAAAAAAGCATTCTCCATTGATAGTCATTTGAAAGTAGCCATATATTCTGATCAAATACATTTTCTGCAACATATAAATTGCAAATATTTCATAAAATCACTTAGAAACAAATATTTTTCTGTCAGCTACCTTTGTCATCATAGCTCAGGACAGTTGCTAATAAATGGCTTGTCCATGTTCTTGTGCTGTCATTTGCCAGGTAACGTTGTCATGATGTTATTTTCATGCAGTTTCAGAATGAGTCACAATATATTTACTGGCTCCCAAAATAAAAATAAATAAATAAATAATAATAATAATAATAATAATAACCGGGACTAATGGTGCGTTCATGGTAAGTTTGCATTGACGAGTTGAGAAGCCATAATTATGACATCAGGTGATTTCAGATCACTTTGGTGACCTTTTCTACAAAAACATTAATAAGTCAAGTCAAGTCACCTTTATTTATATAGCGCTTTTAACAATACAGATTGTGTCAAAGCAACTGAACAGCATTAATTAGGAAAATAGTGTCAATAATGCAAAATGACAATAGTAAACACTCATTTTTCAGTTAAAGACAGTTCATCATTGAATTCAGTGATGTCAACATCCAGCTCAGTTTAAATAATATCTTTGCAATTATGTCAACGATAACGCTGGAAATGAAGTGTCCCCAAAAATAATTAATAAAAAAATACAGACTCTACTTCTACAAAATGCTAAATAATTCATGTTTATTCAATTTATGAAGGCACTATCTAACTGAATCGTTATATCTGAATCGTTATAAATTTGTCATACTTGTACAATAATACTGCATTTTGTACATGCGACTTAGCTAGTTTTATTGTAAATGAAAAGTAATTTCATACACTTCAACAAACCGGCGATCTATTGCAAACACTTCATCCATTGCATTCGCCATGTTTTCTCACTGACACACCCGAAACATTCTGGCCTCAAAGAAAATCCACATAATTGTGGTGGCGTTCATGTGCGTTAAACTTTTAAATGCACTCTTTCCAAAATAAGCAAAGATGGCAGAATTTATTTATGCACCAGCCGAGCAACTACCATTGAGTTCAATTGAGTTCAAACAGCCGGCTTTCTTCAGTTATTAAAGTTCTCCTTGGGTTACGCCAATAAACATTATTTTTAAGAGTCTGATCAGGTAGAAATATCTCTTTAAGGTAACAACTACACCTTTTAATTTTTTATAATGCAGTCAGATTTTAAAAGCAAACCCCTCTAAGCGTTTGCTTCCATTGAATGTATAATGCACTGACATTCGGTATGATCTGAGGTGAATATCTGCTCCTCTGAAACAAGGACGTACACAAAGCTGTTCCTACGTCACCCTTTACAAACCCTGCCGGCTTACGGAGCTGTAATATAATAACTTATTAAGGGAGCTTGAAAGCTCAGAGCAATGAGAGGGAGAGTTTTAAATGCTGAGGGAAGCAGTGTGGGGACGGGAGATAAATAGGCTGAGCAATAAAGAGCACAGGACATATAGTGCTGGAAGAAGCCGGCAATTAAAACTTGGTCCGGAGCTTCGGGGCTGCTTTTGGGGGAGAAGCGTGGAATAACCTCCTCCGGTGATTGCAAAAACGTTCATGACCACAGAGGAAAACCTGGCCGAAACACTAAAACGTCAACATCAATGACCATCTCGACCCGAAAATCCTGCTAAGTCCAAATGTATGCAAATGCTCCGGTCTGCTGCATTATTTAGCAGCAGACTCTAAAATGAATGTTGTACGGTAGATATTCAATCTTAGCAACAGAAAACTAGATTTTCAAACATTTCTTGCCTGTTTTAACAGCCGTATCCCAAGACGCCCTCTCCTGCTTGCAATTAAGCAAATAGCTTCTATTTGATATGTATGTAAAAGACTCAGTTATCATAACGGAACTTAAGTTAATCACCACCTGCGCATCAAAAATAGACACATTTTGACAAATATACATAGTAGGCTAATCTACATATGTCAAAGCAACACTTTTACCAAAAAATAAAAAAATCTTACCTGTGTGTGGAGTTTTTCAATTTGCTTTTCGTTGACGTTTGGCTGCTGGTACACTCTGCTCTTATAGCGAAACTGCAAAATCAAATCAGAGAGAAAAATGCAGTCTGTTTATATGCTCGATTGGTTTTAATTTAGAAATTAATAAGTATTCTATGGATGCCCATTTCCACCATTGAGGGGGGGAAAAAAAAGAAAAGTTAATTGCGACTTTTTATCTCACAATTCTGACTTTTTTTCCTCATAATTGCGTGATACAAACTCGCAATTCTGACTTTTTTCTCAGAATTGTGTGATATAAACTCGCAATTGTGCGTTAAAAAGTCATAATTGTAAGATATAAACTCGCAATTCGGAGAAATAAAGTCAGAACTGCGAAATATAAACTCACAATTCGCAATTGCGAGTTATAAAGATATAAACTCGCAATTCTGAGAACATATTAGTCCCCCCACCCCTTCAAAATTGTACTTTAACTCACAATTGCATTATAAAGTCAGAATTCTGACAATACAAGTAAGAAATATAAACTCGCAATTGTGAGAAAAAAAGTCAGAATTGCAAGTTTTTAACTCGCAATTGTGACTTTATATCTCGCAATTCTGATTTTATAACTCGCAATTGTGAGTTTATATCACGCAATTCTGAGAAAAAAATTCAGAATTGTGAGATAAAAAGTCGCAATAGCCTTTTTTTACATTTTTTATTCAGTGGCGGAAACGGGCATCCATAGTATTCAGTCTAACAAATTAAACATTTTGACGTAAAATACACTTACAATAATCTAGAGATAATACAGTTTTAACTAAAAAGTACCATGGTGAAAAAAAAAATATTAAAAATATCATAGTACCTTAATAAGACAATTATTTAGGACCCTATTTTATATCAGATCACTAAAGTATTATGGTACCAGCACGTTTTTTGTAATCAAGAGGGCATACAAATAATTTATAGAATTTTAAGCTCAAACAAATGATAAAATAAAAATATGTTTCATTATACTCCATTTGCAGCTCTTTTTGGCTGGTCTCTGCCTTGATAGAGATATGATTATATCAGGCCTTGGGGCTTGAATAAACATACAAGAGAACTACAAAAGGTTCCAGTTACACCAGCCTGACATCAGCCTTTTCAGAGAGAGAGCTGAGAATGCTCCTGTACAGAAAGCACATCTTAAAAAAGGATGCCAGCCTCATATCCCTGCATTGGTAGCAATTTATAGCAGTTCTCATCACTGTCAAAACTATTTTGTCATTGGGATCATCCTTGACATAAATAATAAATATGAATGGATATTTTTTTTTTTATTACTTATATTAATTATTGTTCATGTTGAATACAACAAACAAATAACTATTTGAGTTTTTTTAATTATAAAACAAATAAATAAAATTTTATAAAAACAACAATAACTGCTGTGTTTACAGCAATGCACTGAGAAATGATTAATGAAGAAATCTTAAATAAGGACTCCAACTTTACATTGCTGTATTGGTAGCAGTTTATAGCAGTTATCATCACGGTCAAAAACCATTTAGTCATTTTCCTTGACATAAAAAATAATTATAAATGGGCATTTTTACTCTTAAATAAATTATTTGGATAATTATTGTTAATGTTGACTACAACAAAAAACTATTCAGATTTTTTTTCTTTAATTGTAAAAATTAATAAATAATATGAAATTTAAAAAAACAACAATAATAAAATCTGTTTACGGTAATGCATTACAATGGAAGTCTATGTAAGCATATTACACTCCCAATACATTAATTTAGCTAATTATTAATGATTGTTGATGATGATTACCAATTCTAATGATCTATTAACTGTTAAAAAAAAAATATTTTGAAAAACTAAAAAGAATATGCATGGTCATTTCTTCTCAAAATAAAATTATTCCGATTTTTTATATTAATTATTGGTCAATCAATTTTGGTTAGTTTCTTAATTTAAATAAAAAAACATGAATGAATGAATGAATGAATGAATAGCAATAAAACAATGATAAAAGTTGTTTTTATACTAATGCACTGTCAATGGATGTCTAGGGGGCAAGTATAAAAGCATAAATATGAAACTCACATATTTGGCAAAGCACTTCAACTGATTGTTTCATACTAAAATGTGTGCAATTTGAGCTTTAAAGTTCAGTGATGGCACTGCTGTTCTAGGCAGATTAACTTCTAGTTCAGCGTCTACCAGCATAATTCCTGTGGATGTTTGTGAAAGTGCTTTGCAGATAGTGATGTCCCATGTCCCTTTCTGGTATCCTTGCACGTATTGTGTCAAAGTTACATCATGGATCGAGCTTAAGTTGACTCCGCAACATTCAAGCAACAAACTAGTGACGCGTTACCTCAAGGGTTGGAACGCCTTTATTGGTGGATAGCGGATAGTCTCTCAGGGGCCGTTCTTCCTCCAGGAAACCACTCTCCCTCCCGTCCACCGCTGGCTGGAAGAGCCCGAAGTTGAGCACATCCCTCAGACTCTGTGTGAGTGTACACAGGATCTGCTGCTTAGCAACCCATACTGTGGCATCAGGACTGAACCTCATGGATTTCTGGCAAAGCCACAGAGAGAGAGAGGAGACAGAGACAGAGAAACGCTCTATCAGGCCATAGCAGGTGTACAGATTAACTAGGGGAAAACATTTGTGAGCTAAAATGTTCAAAAGGGAGAAAACAACAGGAGAAAACAAATAATGTGTTATGACGTTATTTGGTGTTGGTTGACTAACAGAATGACATTATATGATTAAGATAAAATTTAAATGGTTATATCATAAATTTTTTTAGCATTTTTGTGGGTCCCTGAGGTCATTATTTAATTTCTCGTGAACATTTCAACCCTTTTTGGACCTTACAAATGAACCAGTAATAAGTGTTTAGGTGCAGTCACATTATTGAAATGTCAGCGGGCAGAAAAGATTGATTGTCTATTGTGAATAGTGTAGCGATGTATGAAACAGCTCACATAGAAGTCACTTTCAAACTAAGTAGTTTTCGATTGATTAACTTGAACCCTTGTTGCAAAATTTGGAGGAGGAATCTTTCACCCACAAACTAAAGTCCCCATTGCATGGATTCCTATTGAAATTACTTGAGTTTGCCCTTAGAACAGCTGTAAAAGTGACTGTACACTGTAAAAAAAAATCTGTGACATTTACGGTAAAATACCGGCAGCTGTGGTTGCCAGAACTTCACCGTAAAAAAATATGCAACATTTTAGGTTTTACAGACTTAACTTAAATTCACAATAAAATACAGTATTTCATTAACTGATGTAATGTTAATAAACCAACATATTGAAGTACTAATATTTGTTTTGAACCATTGTAAAGCACTGATAACCACCAAAACTGGTGGTGATGAGAAAGTCACGTGATGGACCAAAGCTAATCACAAACAGCTTTTCGACGAGCTGAGGAGGGCAATACTTATATATAGAAGGTGCACAGTGTCATTCACGCAAACACTAAACCCCATCATGGTGACACACATGATACTGAAATAATGCAATAAACATTCATTTAACAACATTAGATGTAAGATTAAACCCTAATGTACACAACTGATAAGAAAAAACTAAGAAGAAACATGTTATTTCAACAAAAAAACCCCATCAAATATTAAGTATCATGCAGGGAATTCTGAGAGTGACAGTTTGTCACTGTAAATCATACAATTACGTTTTCTTTTTCACTTCCAAAAACTGTATTTTAACAGTATTTTACTGTAAAATTACATTAAATGCAATTACATTTATTCACCAAATATTGTATGGAAACTTACTGTTAACCAGTTAATAGATTTTTACTGTAGCATTTTTACAGTATTTTACTGTTAAAATCACAATCCGTTTTTACAGTGTACCATAAAGTAAAAGTACTCACCATCAGGCCATCCAAGATGTAGATGAGTTTATTTCTTCATCAGAACAGATTTGGAGAAATTTGGCATTACATCACTTGCTCACAAATGGATCTTCTGCAGTGAATGGGTGCCGTCTGAATGAGAGTCCAAACAGCAGATAAAAACATCACAATAATTCGCAAGTAATCCACACTCAACTCGAATCCATTAATTAACATCTTATGAAGTGAAAAGTTGCATGTTTGTAAGAAACAAATCCATCATTTTTAACTTCAAACCACTGCTTCATGCTAAAAAATACAAGGCCTCTATCTATAATATGGCTTTCACCAGTGAAACGGTCATCTTGTCTGAGTCAGGGGAGAAATATGTACAGATCAAGCACAATTTATAAGTGAAAACAGTCCAAAACAATTCTAATCAAATATGATTATGATGTGAGAGGACAACAGCGGGTGCACTTTTACTAGAGAAAGAGCCATTGTGGATTATGGACTCTATTTTGGCCCGAAGTGATGGTTTAAAGTTAAATGCTCTAATGATGGATTTGTTTCCTACAAACATTCAGCCTTTCGCTTTACAAGATTTTAATGAATGGACTAGAGTCGTGTAGATTAGTTGTGGATTATTGTGATGTTTCTATCAGCTGTTTGGTCTCTCATTCTGACGGCACCCATTCACTGGATCCATTGGTGGGCAAGTGATGTAAATGCTAAATTTCTCCAAATCTGTTCTGATGAAAAAACAAACTCATCTCAGATAATTTACTTTAATAGTTCAATAAACTCATTACATTTTTAGCAATTTTTAATAGTTGGGTGAACTGTTCCTTTAACTGTACTTTAAAGGCACATAAAATTAAGTTTTGTGTCTTTTAGCCCATATGGAGGCTTTGAAATCATTTATATATGCTGCTGGTATTGTAAACTCCTAAATACTGACAAAATTCCCTTTCAGCAGATATAGGCATTCAAAATGTACACTCTTTCACTTCAGGTAAAACAAACTATAAATATTAAAGACTCAACCTGCACTGCACAGATTTCTGTCCAATCAAATGCTCTCCCAGAATGTCCTTCCCACTAATGCAATCTGCAGATAACTAGCATATTTAGCATATATTGACTAAATTGAGGTGCCTTTCGATACGTCCCACCTGAATGTCTTGTTTCTTGGAATACAATAAAGAATACTCTTATCAGAATAACAGCATCTTGTTCATTTTGTGTTTAGAGCTAATAAAATCTATCCTACCTCCTCCTTATTCCCTCACTGTGACGGTATTGTTGACAAGTAAATGCAGAATATGGAAAGCTAAGATAATTGTAACGCTCAATAAATGTGACACTGGCAATAACTTGCACAATATACTAACCATAACCACATCAGCTATGTGCAAACACAATTCAATCCTCTGCTTCCTCCCAAAATAACAGTTTCAGTAATGACAGACAGATATTTTTAAAGATCCTGTTTTGAGAGAGAGAGCAATAAAAATTCCTTGGTGATTTTCGGTTTTAATTTTATTTACAAATAAATCAAATTCTATATAATTTTTGGTCTGATTTGGTTTCAATTTTATCTGGCTTGCTTGAGTGTTACTGCAAAGGAAAAACCAATAAAACTATTACCTTCACATATTGAAAACACCTGTGTTAAATGACTCTACATGATATTGCTTTTCTGAACTTTCTTCATTTAAAACATGACAATGTAATTTTCTACTTTACGTGCATGAAATAGGTCAAAAATACTTGTTGCCTATCCCACTTGCATACGTTCCATTTTTTAGTCCACTAAAACCCAAACAGCTCTCCAGAGAAGGCTGAAACTGTAAGAGGGAAGCAATTTACTGTAATAATATAATTTAGAAAGATCCACATGGCCCAACAGCCTGGGGTGAAACACGAGAGAGAGAGAGAGAGAGTGTGTGTGTGTGTGTGTGTGTGTGAACGCACAGACTGCTGCAGGTCAGGGATGACCACACAGATGAGCATTGTGTCTCGCAGGCTGTCATCCAGTCGGGCGCTGGTAGGTCGATCCAGCCTGGGAGGCTCATCTCGGGAGCTATCTGATTCCGAACTGACCGAGTCCGAGAAACTCTGAGCCATTTCCTCCTCGCTAGACATGGGGCTCCGCGGCATGATCAACACTGCAGAAAGAGAGCAAATTTGAGAATAAATTCAATGGCATACACAATGCCTAAATTAAAAACTAAAGCAAACTAAATTAAATTAAACAAAAATAAAATGAAGTATTAACCAAAATATTAACAATATTAAGTAAATTCTCAATATGGTGGAAAATAAAATAAAATTAATAAGATATTATTTGCCTGTATTTCAAAGCAACACTGCAATGTAACAAAACAATGTAACCTTGTAAAGGTGAAATGCAGATAAAAACAATAATTTATAATGTAAAGATTAACATGAACTGTAAGCTGCAGCACATAAATTAATACAATTCTAATGGCCAAAATACATTTAAAAACTGCATTGCCACTAACTGTCTTTATAAAACGGCATTGAAAATAAAATAAAGTACCAACTTTAGAATTATTAACTGTAATATAAATTGGAATATATATACAGGGCTTGACATTAACTTTTTTGCTCACCAGCCACTGTGGCTAGTGGTTTTCCAAATTTATTAGCCACTCAGCATTTTCACTGGCCACAATTTTGTTGTGAAATTACGTTTTATACGACTTAATATTGCATACAAAAATGTATTTAAATTGATTTCCAGGTCATTTTTGGCCTATTTAAAGGGCATTTTCCCTGACTGTATTAAATGCATGCATCATCTTTCATATCAAATTCTTACATTTTATTAATAATTTCACTAAATATAATAAGACAATATAGGTCTGTTACCAATCAAATGAAATCAGTATCTACAAAACTGATCTTTCCACTGCAGAAGAAACAGAAGTGACTGGAGTGGCATTCAGATGCATTTACACAGATAGTTCAATGTAGTTGAAATGTAGCATGAATGCATTTACACTGTAAATGAGAACGTATGAGAACGTTTTGGGAACGTCATATTAACTTTTGGGAGCATTTTGTCGAGATAATCATATGGCGATGAAGACATCCTGGAATCGCCGCGCGGCTGCCGCCTTCTCTCTTAGTTGGAGTGTTTTGTGCGGTCTCGGGGAAGACATTGCCATAGTTACAAACAACAAGGTCACATTTGATTTTACTAAAAATAAACAAAACATAACAGAAATGCACTATATGTGTTAGTTGCTATTCATCTACTCTTCCCTGTGGATAACCTCTGACCTACTTTCTGTACGATCTGAATTTCTGCGTATTGAATTTCGAATTTGATGTACCGAATTTCTTCTTCATCTTGAAAACTTGAAGCTGTGTTTTTAAAAACGGGATATTTGCAGTCTAACAACTCAGAACAAAAAAATCAGCTGTTTGAAAATACATGTCTATTAAAAAAAACTTTCAAAGATAAGCTACTATGAAAGTAAACCGCCAGTAGGTGGCAGCAAGTGACTGTCTTAATTAATGAGTCATTGAAGCGTGCCTGTCTTTATGAATGGAACACTGAATTGACTCAAATGATTCAAAATTCAAAAACGCGAATCATTCAGTAACGAAACACCGCTGTGTTGCTCAGAAATGCACGACTGTTTCTGCTGTGATCTTTGTTTGGAACTATTTTCATTAACCAAATCGAGCAAAAACAGTCAACGTGCTGACAATATATCCTTTCAAAAATTCAAATTCAAATATTGAACTAAAATGTATATTAACTACTCATTTTAATTCTTGTATAATAGCTATGTCAAATTTGCAATCGTGGTTTTCAGGGAAAACTTCACTCTCTTGGTCGAGTCATGTTGCTTAGCTAGGCTGTATGTTATAAATATAAAACCTAAGTTTCATTTTTATGTCTCTTCTGTGTGCAGTTGTGTTGATTTGTTTTAATTTCTCCAGACAGGCTGCGTGAGCCTCAGCTGGCGTGACCTTGTTGTTATGGTTGACTATCCATTATCAATTGCCAAA
The DNA here is from genome assembly GCF_001515645.1 of Sinocyclocheilus grahami. Taxonomy (NCBI): domain Eukaryota; kingdom Metazoa; phylum Chordata; class Actinopteri; order Cypriniformes; family Cyprinidae; genus Sinocyclocheilus; species Sinocyclocheilus grahami. Next base: position 555,277 of record NW_015505209.1, on the reverse strand, counting down.
CGCAGAAATTTCGGTGCTTCCCTAATTAGATGTTTTAAGCAGATTAGTTGTCTGGGGCAAGTAAAATTCTCTTTTTTCACTGGTCCCTTAAGGTCGAGCTCTGTTACTGTATATTAAATTCAACCCGCCAAAGTGGTTAGTAGGAGTGACCGTGTTACCCGCCACTGCTGAAATCCACCCGCAAAAGCAAACTAATTTTAACTCTCAAGTATAGCCGAAATCACAGCACCGCTATTGTCTTTATCTTATGTGTATTTGATCTTATCAGATCATTATCTCGATTATCAGGATTTTTGTGCAGATTAACGTCTTGGAAGGGAGAGCTGGTTACGTAGTCTTAATGGGTCGTGTTTCAGTCACTATTTCATATTCATTCGGTTGTCTGACAACAGAAACAGTAAAATATATCAATGAAAACTGTTTTATTGAGAATTTAGAATTTACAAAATACAGTATGTGGGCATAGAGAGGCAAACAAATGTAATAATAAATAATAAATGTGCATTTTGCATGTTCAGAAAAAGTGAGCTGCCCTGTCCTGCAAATAATGTAAACAGGCTTGTGTAAGTAAATTGCTCAGTGAAAAGAAAGAGAAGTAATGGGAACCTGGTATTTCTATGTTCTTTTTTCCATGTGTCTAGTAGACAAGAAAAAGTTATTTGAAAAACATCTATGACCTCTGAAACATTACTAGTCTTCATGCTCTATGTTGAGTATGGTCTCACTAATAATAAACATACATTTGCATAAAGCATCCATATTTGCCCATGCCCATGTTGATTGTTGAATGTTTAAAAACTTGAAAAGTATTAATTTAAGGTACATTTTGAACAGATAAAATGTGCGATTAATCACGAGTTAACTCGTGACAATCATGTGATTAATCGCGATTAAATATTTTAATTGATTGTCAGCCCTAATATATATATACTGTATATACAGTATATATATAT
>NW_015505209.1:542586-554203 GCF_001515645.1 Sinocyclocheilus grahami | reverse complement strand
AAAAAAAAAAAAATCCCAACTCTTTTCTTGATTGGACCATTGATTGGTCCTTTGATGGACCATTGTCCAACCTAGACGATGTCAGCTGAAAAGAAAAGTCATTTCAGATGGTGAAGCAAGTTATTATATCTTGATGAAAGATTAGCAAGACAAACTTGTCAGGATAATATGACCAATGAATCATGCACAATAAGACCAGGAACATATTAATAAAGTAAAGAGGGCCAATTTTGATTTGCTGTTGACTTGAGTGTTTATTATTCCCATAAATCATAATTTCGTATTACTGTCTGGTCATGTAGCTCCACTTGTTTATCTCTCTGTGGCCTTTTGTGAATTCACTGGGTTCACCCAATGTTTCTGAACAGTCCCTCTCTGCCCAGACTGAACGCCTTTATATTTCGTCCGCGGATGACTTCAGGAGCTCAGCGGTACACTGAAATGTCAGACTGTATATCACGTCATTTTAATATTTCTACTCCATCTTTTGGGTCTTTGCTACCTGGCAGGGATAATTGAACTGACTCACCAGAAGAAAATGAAAAGGCCTTGTTTATCACAAACTTGGTTAAATGAACAAATCAGCCACATTAACTTAAACTATACTTTGTTTGTTTTCATTAATTGCTTTTAAGTACTGTAGATCAAAGAAACATTAGTGTATCGTAACAATGCAGCATTTACATGCAGATAAAATCAACAATAATTTATTATGTAAAGGTTTGTATTGTGTTTGTATTGTACTTTAATCTGTAGCATTTGAATGAATATAATTTTTTTTAAAAATAAAAAAAAAATGATTCGCCTATTGTCTTCATAAAATGGCAGCGAAAATAAAATAAAATAAAAATGACCTAGAGTGTCCTGTTGTTTGTATAAAATGACAGTGAAACAAACGAAAGAAACATTAACAGGAAATTATAATTCTAAATTCTAATATTATAATAAAATAATATAATAAAATATAAAATCAAATAAAAAACTTTTAAATCACCTCGAGTGTCCTACACTACTTTTTATAATTTGACAGCAAACCTAACAACAACAAAAAAATTAAACAAAAACTTCAATATAAATTGGAAAAATAAAATATTATTAAATAAAATGACACATTACCCAAGATGAGGGAAACTAAAATTAAATAAACAAAAAATAATAAAATAGGATAAATAATAATAACCTTGAGTGTCCTATTGTTTTTATAAAATGACAGTGAAACAAAACAAAACAAAAAACTGGAAAATAAAACACTAAAAATAGCTTAAATATAAATTGTAAAATAAATTAATAAATATTTTGTAAAACAAAATAAAATTAAAAATGTATCCTAAAACTTTGTTTATTTTTAGCTAGATTTTAAATCCCACTTTAATGGGCTCACAGACTTTTGGACCCCATTGTATATTTCATTGCCTGTTTTTATTACATTGGACTAAAGGTTTCCAAAAGGGACAGATGGAGCTGTTTTCTGTGTCTTGGGTTAGCACACGCCATATTCCTGAAGTGTACACAAGCGTTAGACATCTCAACAGGATTTCTGAACGGCAAACAAAATGTCTGGGTGTTTGGGGGGAAGTCAGCAAGCAATATCAGATAGTGACAGAGACAGAGAGAGAAAGAGAGAGAGGCTCGGACAGTAACTAAAGCAAAGAGGTCAGATGAAATATCTGACTAACAGCTCCTCGCTAAAGCCTAAATCACCGCATACGCAAACGAGATGAAGCGAGACAGCTAAAGATTAATTAGTAGCACTCACCACATTCCCCGTGCATTGTGCCCTGTGAAAGGCTTGCAAATAATAAAATTGACCTTTCCATGCTAACGCATCTTGATAATGCTAAACTACAGTGTGTAGGTGGTCTAATAACTGCTATTGCATAAAAACACCACTATGTGATGATTAAGGGGGCTTTGTGTAAGAATACGCTTGTATGATATGTTACACAACCTAGAAACTTACAATCAGCTTATGTAATGTGTTAAAATAACGATCATAGAATATACTATGACAAGCGGCCGTGCTTGTTAGCAAAACCGAGCCAGGGTTTCATACGCTATGATGAAAATCAGCCGTTCTGGTGTCTCTCTCTCCCCAGTGGCTCAGTCAAGTGGCCCTGTCATTCATCAGGGCTGTCAGTGTAGGTTTTCTCACTCGACCTTTACAATCACCCGCCACCAAGACAGGATTCAAGAGGTAGGAAGCATTTGTCGAATATCGCTTGAAGGGTACCACCAATTAAAACCTTACAGCATGAAGAGGAAATCGCAGCCACATGCACTTTAGTGCTAAGAAGCTGCCAGCAGATTTAACACATAACTCCAGTGTTGACAGATAAACACACGGACATTCACTGAAGTCCTTTCACAGCCGTGTCATTGTGCGCTGGGTGATTCTTGTGAAGTGAATATTATCCAGTTGTGGGCATTTAAATAAATTACACAGTACAGGCTTTCATCTTGCGGCATTAATTAGATATTATTTGCTTGTAAGTAGTTCAAAGTAGTTCACTTTAAAATGAGAGGCCTATTGCTTTTATAAAAAGGCACAACAAAACCAAACCAAAACTAAACTAAAAACATGGCCTAATCAAACCAAGGAAAGGCAAAACCACTACAAAACAAAACAAAAAAAGAAACAAAAGTAAATGAAACAAAACTAAACTAAAAACAAAGCATAAGCAAAGCAAGGCAAAACGACTACAAAATAAAAAACAAAAAACAAACTAAACTAAATACAAAGCATAAGCATAGCAAAGAAAGGCAAAACAACTGCAAAAAAATAAATACAATAAACATAAGCAAAGCAAGGCAAAGCAAAAACAAAACAAAAATAAAAGACTGAAAAAAATAACAAAAACAAAGCATAAGCAAAGCAAGTCAATGCAAAAACAAAACAAAATAAATTGATAAATAAAAGACTGGAAAATAACTGCACTATAAAATAATATGATATTTGACAATATAATAATAATGACTTAAAACTGCATGAAATTAAATATTAACTAATATGGTGGAAAAAAAATATATATAAATAAAAATAAAACAGCAATGTATACGTTAGCCGCATTTGAAGCCATCATTAACTGTCGATTAATGCATTGCTGTAACCATATTTTCTATATTAGTACACCAATACTAATATAGAAAATATGGTTACAGGTATGCATTTATCGACAGTTAATGATGGCTTCAAATGCAGCTAACGTATACATTATATTTCATATTTGGATATTAGATACATGCAGAATCAAACACTACATTACAAAATCATACATTGCTTTTTCAGACTTCATTATTAGTTCAGAGACACTTTTGTCTGATTGTTTTGGGTAATTATTTATTCCACTTGGTTATGCAAGTTCCTAATATATGGCAGCAATTCTCAAGATGGAGAAAAACCCTAGCACACTGACCTAGAAGCATAATTCACTGTATTTAATAAGTTAAAGTTTTGCATTTTCCCTGTTAACTTCAAAAACGCAAAACCCAATGTCTTTTTATTACAGCAATTATTTATTAAAGGTAAAGCCAAAATATTCACTCTGAATGTCTGCCACTGTTGCTACGACAACTACTAAACGCATTTGCATTGTTAACGTTAATGGAAGTGATGCATTACGCATTTTAGAAATGGCAGGTTTGCTATAAACTGTCATAATGTTTAAGGCTTAAAACACGCCAAGTCTTGCCCTCGTAACTTAATATCCCACGCTCATCAAAGAAAAAGAGGAAAACAAGGATTCACGAGGGAATTAAGCCCACCTTAATATCCTCAAAAACAAGAGAAGATTTTTCTTCCTGAGATTTGTCGAGGAACATCTCATTTGAAGCTTAGTTCACTTCCACATAGTCACTGTATTATTTTACAGCAGCAGTAGCAGTGAACACTAGGTTGTTCTCTTCCAAAAGTCTGCCTGAGGGCAGTCAAACTTACTGTTTCAGAAACGTGGACAGTACCAGGAACTGACAGCTCTCCGAGAGCTGAACCTTCCCATAAACAGTGTTTTTTTTCCCATAAGAGAAGCATCTAATACTGTACCATTCATTAAACCATGCACAACCATTAATATTTCATAATCAATTTACTTCTCATTAAAAAGTGCTGTGAATGTTGCAGCAAAAGCTCTTGTTTTTTTTTTTGCAATATAGCAATTCCTAAACCCAAATCCCGTCCTCATAAAATAAAAACAGAAAAGGAGCAGTAACTAGATTTTAGTGCTTGCTCATGCAGAACTCACCATTATAATGCTAGGACAGTTGCCAAGGCGTTGCTACAGTGTTCTAGATGGTTTCTACAGCATTGCTATGTTATAGGTGATTGCTGATCAAAAGAGTCCATGCTCAAGTCTGCACTCAAATAAAATATTAAGCCGTTAAAATAAAAAATATATATATTAAAATAAAACAAAAATATTAAAATGCTCAACTTTTCTTTTTTTTTAATATTAAAATGTTTTTTGAGCACCAAATCAGCATATTAGAATTATTTTTGAAGAATAATGTGACACTGAAGACTGGAGTAATGATGCTGAAAATTCAGCTTCGCCATAAAAGGAAATAAATTATGTTTAAAAACATTAAAATAGATATGTCTTTTTTTAAATAATTAAAATATTTCACAAAATAGGGCTGAATGACAATGGTGAGAATCACAATTATTTTGCTCAAAAATGATGATTATTGTCATTTGGGAAATTTCTTTTTACATTTTGCCAGAATTATTGTACTTTCACGTAAGCACAAATCAAGTTGCACGTTTTATTTTACTACCTCATCTAATTTCCAGATTTAGTATATTTATCATATAATTTAATATACTCTCTATGAAAAACAGTGACATTCCTAATATTAATTCCAAAAACTTGAAATTACTTTCATGTTTTTTTTTATTTTTAACATGAAAGCTTCTGAAGGCTATGACAACAAAAAAAAAAATATATATATAGAACATCAGCGTTATAAACAAGCGAGGTGAAGCTGATGAAAAATAAATGAGAACCAAGGCCCAGTTCTATCACAACATGTCATCTAACCCCTCCCATGGGCTACAGTCAATCTGAGCTCATCGAGGAATCCGCAAGTCAATACGAGGAACAATTATTGCCCCAGAAGGACCGCCGATGCTTTACACCATATCAGTAGAGTACAAACAATGGCAGTATATTGTTTCTCAGAGAGGTTTTCATCTTTTTATTCATCCATTCATTCAACCGCTCACTCTCTAGGGAAAATTAAATCAATTTAGGGGCTCCATTTAATGATTCCTTCACTCCACGTGTTGTCAAGTACATCACGGTCCTTAACTGAAGAGCATATAATACAATAATAAAGCCATCAGATCTTAATGAAATGCACTTATGTCCATTCATTTGATAAACGGCAACTCAGCTGTAGTTTGCCATGCTACAATCTAATTGTACTTTGAAGCGGATAAACAAAACTAGCACTAAAGTTACTTAAGCAATTTTTTAAGCAGCGTTATAAACAAGCGAGGTGAAGCTGATGAAAAATAAATGAGAACCAAGGCCCAGTTCTATCACAACATGTCATCTAACCCCTCCCATGGGCTACAGTCAATCTGAGCTCATCGAGGAATCCGCAAGTCAATACGAGGAACAATTATTGCCCCAGAAGGACCGCCGATGCTTTACACCATATCAGTAGAGTACAAACAATGGCAGTATATTGTTTCTCAGAGAGGTTTTCATCTTTTTATTCATCCATTCATTCAACCGCTCACTCTCTAGGGAAAATTAAATCAATTTAGGGGCTCCATTTAATGATTCCTTCACTCCACGTGTTGTCAAGTACATGACGGTCCTTAACTGAAGAGCATATAATACAATAATAAAGCCATCAGATCTTAATGAAATGCACTTATGTCCATTCATTTGATAAACGGCTACTCAGCTGTAGTTTGCCATGCTACAATCTAATTGTACTTTGAAGCGGATAAACAAAACTAGCACTAAAGTTACTTAAGCAATTTTTTAATTCTCACTCTGTTGTTTTTGTTTATCTCAAATTCTCTGAACTGTCAAATAGTGCTCTGTAATTTTATGCTCTGCATTTGACTGTCATTGTACTAAATACAAACAAAATGTTTTATAAATAAAACTACGACCATTAATAATTTAACATTTAGATGGCATAAAAAAATGAGGGGTTCACAATAAATTAAGGTAACAGTGTTCAATTTGAAGAGGTACATTTATATAAATGTTTTGCTTTGTTTTCCTACTGACATCCTCTCTACAGTCTTCCTACATTACATGTATGTATTGCTTATTTGTTTTGCATTGCTTTGATTGTTCTGTGTACCTCCGACGTGACATCCCCTGATATCTTAAAATTGTAAAAACTGACTCGTTATAAACTTATAATCTCTCCTATCACCAACACAATTTATGTCAGTATAGTACATAAAAAAACAAACAAACAAACAAAAAACGCAGCGTTACATATATATATAGATCAGTGGGAGAGCCCCATTCTAACGTCTACTCACCTATGTGCAAGCGCTCTCAATTATCCACTTCTTTATTATGGCAAATGTAGGCTAAAGTGCCCCGTTTCTGATCATTCGTTCATTTGTTTAATTTATATTTTGCCTAACTTTGAGGTTTCTTTGCACCTGCGAGTTTGATGATACACTAATGCGATAATAAAAGCTTACGACTGGTAACTTTTAGTAACTCCTTTAGCATTGAGTCTTTTTCAGCCGCAGTTTGCCAACAACGTTGCGTTATTTGAATATTGATTCTGATTGGTCAGTTTCGTGAGAGACGCCGAATTTATGTTTTCAAAATTTTGCATGGGCTAACGTCTATTAAAGAAAAATAATATACACGTTATGCACTTCAGTGAGTAAACTGATTAAAAAGTTAACTTTATCAGCTTCAGTGTTTTGCTCAGCGTCCCTATGCCTCATCTGATGAACAACCACTGAACCAGTTCACCAGAATGAATCGTGCTTTCAAAGGCTACGTATGAGAGAAAGGTCTGTTTAGGAAAAACGGATTCACTAGAATGAATTGGACTTTCAAACACAACACATGAGAGAAGGGACCGTTTACTATGAACCGATTCACTTGAATGAATCCAACTTTCAAATGCCACACACATGAGAAAAGGACCATTTAGGACGAACCAGCTCACTAGAATAAATCATATTTTCAAAATCTTCATATGAGAGAAATAGCTATTTAGGAAGAACCGATTCAATAGAATGAATTTGACTTTCAAACGCTACATATGAGAGAAGGGGCCATTTAGGATGAACCGATTCCCTTGAATGAATCTGACTTCCCTGAAAAAAACAGGTAAAACCAGCCTGTTGACCAGCTATGACCAGCTAAAACCAGCCAACCAGCTTAGACTGATTTTAGCTGTTTTTTTACATTTTTTTTAAATTTATATATATATATATATATATATATATCTGAAAGCTGAATAAATAAGCTTTCCATTGATGTATGGTTTTTAGGATAGGACAATATTTGGCTGAGATACAACTATTTGAAAGTCTGGAATCTGAGGGTGCAAAAAAAAATCTAAATATTGAGAAAATCGTCCAAATGAAGTTCTTAGCCATGCATATTACTAATCAAAAATTACGTTTTGATATATTTACGGTAGGAAACTTACAAAATATCTTCATGGAACATGATCTTTACTTAATATCCTAATGATTTTTGGCATAAAAGAAAAATCAATCATTTTGACCCACACAATGTATTGTTGGCTATTGCTACAAATATAGGCTACCCGTGCTACTTATGACTGGTTTTGTGGTCCAGGGTCACATTTGTGAAAAGGACCATTTAGGATGAACCGGTTCACTAGAATGAATCAAATTTTCAAAGCTACAGAGAAAGAGCTATTTAGGAAGAACCGATTCAATAGAATGAATTGGACTTTGAAACACTACATGAGGACCGTTTAGGACTCACTGAAATGTATTTGACTTTCAAACTCTATGAGAGAAGTGACCATTTAAAATGAACCAATTCACTAGAATAAATTGGACTTCCAAATGCTGCACACAGTGTGAGATAGTGAGAGAGAAAGAACTGTTTGGGTGAGTATATTTGATCATTCCTTCAGCACCGAGGTGGAAAGAGTAGCTTGTACTTGAACACTTATATGTCTACTATTTTCAGTTAGTTACTCTCCAACACTGCAGCTGCTATAAACCCGACAGACAGTCACAGACGGAGTCCTGGAATCATCTATTGGGCCTGCTTGTGTACATAAATCGCTTAGAAGCCTGAAGTGGACAGTGTGTGGCTGCAAATCCAGTCTGCTAAAATCCTCCTCTCTGCTTCTTATCTCAGTGGGACACAGGATAACAGAGCGCTTCCAACCCCATCCCCGTAATGGACAGATCACCACAGCTGCGGCTCCTATTTGTTATAAGCAGAACCCTTGACTGGCGCGCTGAAGATGCCTTACAATACTGATAATGTTGTTTGTCTTCTAATTACCGTTTTCTGGAGGCAATCTGCCTGGAATCTTTTATCCTCAATCACAACAGCAATCAAACTCATTGTGTTTTGAATATCGCACATTGGTCAAAAGCCCCACTGAATGCCACAGAAATTAAAAGAGAGCTCGGATGTATTTATTAGGACTCTTGAGAGGAAAATCACATCTTGACATGCTGCTGAAGTACGGTAGGCTGAGATGGCAGCAGCAAAGGCAGAATTTGCTGAATGGAGCAGTCAGTGTACGTCAACTTGAAAGCTGGGGTGGATTTCCTGTCTTCTCACATCTCCTGTAGTCCTAAACTTAGCCTTTATACAGTTTCTGAAGATAACAAAGACAAATTTTCATCATGAGATTTGGTTTCACGTCAACGCATCTGGACTCAGGAAACATTTTGAAACCGGAACAATCGCTGAACATACTGATAAAGCCACTGGACGCTGAGTTAGGGCAAGATGTCTTTTCAAGTCTCCTGATACTTATCAAGGAAGATACAATGAATCGTGGCTCTGGCGGCCCTGAGAAGTGTCACTAGTGGAATCGGTCTTTTCCGTTGCTATGGAGTCGCAGGTTGGAAAGCCCATGAGACCAGCAGTACCCAAGCAGTGGATGGGAGAAAACCTGAATCTGCGCATAATGTGGCGTGTCTGAATAATGCTGACCTAAAAACTCTTTTAAGAGGCACATAAATTATTGTCAAAATTCCTGGAGGATTTTAAGTCCCAAGGGACACTGGAGACACTTAAGCGATGGATTTTACAAACATAATTTGTTGGGTTTTGTTTTCTTTAATAAACAGTGTGTTTCCAAGCATATGCAGAAAAATAACCACTATAGTCTACTGCTTTCCATTTTGCATCACTTGTCTTCCTGCATATGTGTTTATCTCCATTAGTTATAGACCAATCCATTGGATTTTGATATCACTTTGAATCCCTATTCTTCCTCAAAATGTGTTTATTTGTGTTAGTTAAAGACTGATCTAATGGCTAAACTGATCAATCAGCCAAAATTTGGCCACTTTGCCAATATCTACATGTAAAATTGATCAGTTTTAAAAAATACTTTTAGTTAATTTTTAAGGAAAATTAATTTCAAGGTACCTGTGTAAAACTCAGTTGCTATAATTCAATTGGCTCTCTGGAAGAATTGATTCTTGGTTGTTCAGTCCTCATATATTTCCCAATAATGACCGTTGCCCATGGCAACGCTGTATATCTGACCTCATCTTATGTTTCATAGCTGCCCCTCTTTCGTCCTTAAGTAATACAACACAAAAGCAAATCACTATTTCATATTAATATAAATTCAGTGTTTCATATTTATTAAGCAGCCGTATTTTAAGACATAATGTACAGTCAGATGGCCAATGTTGCAAAATAAACCTCTTCATAATCATCCATGACTTTACATTATAGCCATCCATACTTATCACATAGGCTATAAATCGGCCACTATAGTGGTATCGTTTTCCGGTTGACCAATCCGCGTCTTAGCCTAAGCTTCTTCATAGCACTAAAAACTTTGTTACAAAATGATTAAGATGTTATCAAATGAATATTTCTCAACAAATCTTACTGATTAGATAGGCTTCACATCACACCACACATGTTTTTGTCAAGAGGTTTTTTCCTCTCTCCTTCTTGTATATAAAGGTCTCTAAACTTTGGGGATCGTTTGTGCTTCCCTGTAATACAGAGATCATTAAACCAACCTTTTAATGATCGATCTCACGGAAGGAAATCACTGATTTTCAAGTCCAAATTAATATTTATGTCTAAACATCTTTTTCAGATTCTATACACCCCATGCTTTGACTATAGAAGCAGCACAGCATGACAAAACGCGTTTGATCTGTCTACTCTATACTGTCTGAGATACAGGAGAAGTTGCCAAGCTTGTCCGTCACCAGCCTCACATCTCCAGCATCACAGCTCGTCAATTATTGGACTCTGTCCGACAATACAAACTTAGAAGTTCCTCATCTTTGCCTTTAAAGTCAATAAACCTATAATGAATACTGCATTCGGTAATGATAAAACTGCAGGGACAAAACGGACGCGTAGTGGAGAAAGAACAAAGGTGCGTACTTACAGCATTCAGCGCACTTTTCCCTATCTTTGGTTCTTTATCCTTTGTCCAAAGGAATAGAAATCTCCGTAGAATCGCTCGCGTTTGTCGAGTAGTCCGAACAGAGATGAGAGTGACCCCTTTAGCACTTCTTCGGGGGAAGAGGACTGTGTATTCCGCATGTGTGGTCAGTGTTAAATGCGCAACATCGACCCGAGCGCGCAGCACACGCAAGGGGAGGCAGAAAATGTTAGCGTTGGATTCAGGGGCTCTTCTGACCAGCGGATCCAGCACTAGAGGGGTTTACTAATGCAGGCGGGGCCACAGTCCCCGAGCGCACCTGCATCTGGGACAACAACGTTTGAATTGGGGGTTTGTAGCATTTACGAGTTTTAAAAAAAGACAATTGAATAAATTATACGTTTGTTTTAAAATTATTATTTCATGATCGTTCATGTAAATATTTTAGTATTGTACCTAAAATAGACCATAGATGATCATTTTACATGTCCCTTCTGATACCATTACAGTCCCCAAGTCTGTTAAAGTCATTTTTGCACACTCCCTCTCCTGAAGCTGACTCTGATCAACTTAAAGATAGATAGATAGATAGATAGATAGATAGATAGCATTTTTGCACACTCCCTCTCCTGAAGCTGACTCTGATCAACTTAAAGATAGATAGATAGATAGATAGATAGATAGATAGATAGATAGATAGATAGATAGATAGATAGATAGATAGATAGATAGCAGACAGACAGATAGACAGAGAGAGATAGATTATGGATGGATGGATAGATAGATAGATAGATAGATAGATAGATAGATAGATAGATAGATAGATAGATAGGTCTAAAATAGATAGACAGACAGATAGATATGTAGTGATAGACAGACAGACAGACAGAGACAGAGACAGACAGACAGACAGACAGATAGATAGATAGATAGATAGATAGCTAGATAGCTAGATAGATAGATAGGTCTAAAATAGATAGACAGACAGATAGGCCTAGATAGATAGATAGATAGATAGATAGATAGATAGATAGATAGA
>NW_015505209.1:525073-542540 GCF_001515645.1 Sinocyclocheilus grahami | reverse complement strand
CAGACAGACAGACAGACAGACAGACAGACAGACAGACAGACAGATAGATAGATAGATAGATAGATAGATAGATAGATAGATAGATAGATAGATAGATAGATAGATAGATAGATAGATAGATAGATAGATAGATAGATAGAGACAGGCAGGCAGACAGACAGACAGACAGACAGACAGACAGACAGACAGACAGATAGATAGATAGATAGATAGATAGATAGATAGATAGATAGATAGATAGATAGATAGATAGATAGATAGATAGATAGATAGATAGAGACAGACAGACAGACAGGCAGATAGATAGATAGATAGATAGATAGATAGATAGATAGATAGATAGATAGATAGAAAGAAAGAAAGAATGTACAATGTATAATAGATAGCTATAATGTATACTGCAAGAAGTGTATCATGTAGGAGCTGAAAATCTAAAGTGGCAGGACTGATATCTGCCTCCTCTCAGCATGACAGATCCACTGCTGTGTAGGAAGGGATTAATTGGCGAACACTTGCATTTAATCAATACATACAATCAGAAAGTTTGGTCTCTATCAGTAATCATACACATGGTGGGCTATTGAGCAGCACTTCCGAACCTGAGCCAAACACTAGAAGATTGCAATGTTCTTCACTAGTAATGAATGTGCTGCATTGTGTGCGAAATACGATTTTAATAAGCATGAATAGATTTCATAATGGATCTGAGCATGCTCTCTTTTTCTTTTTCTTCCCCTCCCTCTCTCTATTTCTCTCTCTTTCTCTTGTTGTCTAGATGCATTAATCACTGTAACCTCCTAGATGTCTCCACCTTCATTTGTCTTTGATTTCTCCGTCAGTCAGAAGTGGGGCAGTGTCTGCAGTAATAAGTCTGGCTTCTTAAACCTCTCCTACTGTACACCCTTTACAACCCACATCATCCAGAACCCACAAAACTGGGTCTCCGTGTTATAATTAGAAACTCGAGGTGATACGGTACATAGACGGGAGCCATTCACTCACCCTTATGTCGTTCCAAACCTGTATGAATTCATTTTTTTCTGCTGAACACAAAAGAAGATATTTTGAAGAACATTGGGGTCTAGCTTAATTTTGGACCCCATTAACTTTTATTTTATGGACAAAAATACATATTAAAAATCTTATTAAAAAAAGTATTTTCTTTTGTGTTCCGCAGAACAAATTCAAACAGTTCAAATCTTTTTGGATGGACTATCCCTTTAAAGCAATAGTTCACACAAAAAATGGAGAAAACTGATCCTCTACAGTGAATGGGTGCCGTCAGAATGAGAGTCCAAATAAGAGCCCAAATTTTAGCCAGAAGTAACCATTTTAAAGTTAAACACCCTAATGATGGATCTGGTTCTTACAAACACGCAGCTTTTTACTTCACAAGATGTTAATTGATGAACTAGAATCGTGTGGATCACTTGTGGATTATTGTGATTTTGTTTTTATCAGCTGTTTAAACTCTCATTCTGACGGCGCCCATTCACTGCAGAGGATTCATTGGTGAGCAAGTGATGTAATGCTAAATTTCTCCAAATCTGTTCTGATGAAGAAACAAACTCATCTACAGCTTGGAAGGCCTGATGATGAATACGTTTTCATCAGATTGTCATTTATGGGTAAAATATTCCTTTAAGGATGCAGCATTTGAAACATTTTATGCTTCATTTCTGGATGTTTTGTCTCAAAAGCAGACTACAGATGAATAATATGTAACAGGATGCTTCTAGAGGGATTTGAAGAGTATTTAAACAAAGTTTTAAAACAAACTGTTTTCACACAGATTCAATAATAGATGCTACTGCAATAGTATTCTTTACCTCCAATATTTTTGCCCTAGATTGGTGGGTTTCAGCTGTGAGACACAGTGTACTATTCTGTTGCTCAGCCAGAAAGTATCAGCTGCGCATCTGGCCTACATTAAACTGACCTGTTTTCTTATAGTCATATATTTAGGGCTATTGATGATCACAGTAAAACCCATAAAGGGCAGGACCAAATCTGCATTATTGTTAGATTAAATGGGCGTTTTGGTTCGGATGATCAAATTACATTATAATGTGGTTATAAGCAGGTTTGATGCAAGTAAATTTAGCATAAATTCTTAAGCAAGTTAGTACAATGATCAAGGGTTTTTCATGGTAATATCACAGCAGCAGTCTGCCATCCGGTGGCCTTGCTGAAGAATGATCTCAAACCTGAAAGCTGAAGAACGTACTGTCAATTTGTGTCTAAGCAAGTGCTTATAAATACAAAGAGAAGTTTATTAAAAATATGTAAATGTATTTATTGAACAATTCATTGTGGCTGTAGACGTGAATCCTTGTACAGGGGAACTTGAAACAAACGTGACATGGTGCAAAGGCTAGAAGGAGAGTCCAGGACAGAGGAGAATGAAAGAGGAGGGATTTAGAAGCACTTCCTGTGGACAATGGAGGGTCCGGCCTCCTCGTACTCATCTTTGCTGATCCACATCTGCTGGAAAGTGGACAGGGAAGCCAAGATGGAGCCGCCGATCCAGACAGAGTATTTACGCTCAGGAGGGGCAATCATCTGTAATGGGCAAAGGAAAATTGAATGATTTTTAGTCATCACCATCACCATTATCGATAACAATAATTATCATCATTATCATTATCATCATCATTATTTTTATTATTATTATCAACAACAAACAAATCATTACAAATCACAAAACAATAAAACAACATACATTGTGGACATTTTAATAATAATAAAACGCGGCAGCAAGATACATGTTTAATGAGCCGAAAAGAAGTTCATCAATTTGCCCAAAGAGGCACAAAATCACTTTTACGGACTTTTACATTAACTGTTCCCTCCTGATGGAATGACCTGCCCAACTCAGTCCGAGTCCTAGCCATCTTCAACAATCGGCTAAAAACACATCTCTTCCATCTTTATTTGACCCTCTAACTCTAGCACTCTCTATTCTAATTCTATTCTTAAAAAAAAAAAACTTTTAGACTTGCACTCTATTCATTTACTAACTGCTTGTTTTCTATAAAAAAAACTAACACTAGCTTCTCTATTCTTTTTGTATTCTATCTATTTGTCTTCTTTTTATTTATTATACAATTAACAAAAAGCAAAAAAAGGCCTCTAACACTAGCTTGCTCTATTCTTTTTCCATTTGATCTGTTTTCTTTTTTATTTATTATATAATTTTAAAAAATCCTTGCTACGTGTACCGCGTTAAGCTAACTGAGACTTGTTATAGCACTTGTATATCATTGCTCTTTTGTTGATTTTGATTGCTTCTATTGTCCTCATTTGGAAGTCGCTTTGGATAAAAGTGTCTGCTAAATGACTAAATGTAAATATAATAATAATAATGATAATAATAATAATAATAATACACATGGTATTATTATTTGAGTTTTGTAATAATAATTATAAAAATATCAGTAATCCATAATTACAATAATGTATTACATTATGGATATTTGGGTAATAATAATAATAATAACTAATTGTTATTATTATTCTGTTAATATATCAATAATCCATAATTACAATAATACAGGAAATACATTATGGATATTTAATTATAACTACTACTACTACTACAACCAATAATAATATTAATAATAATAATAATACATTGTTATTAAAATATTAATAATGCACTTTGTATTATTGCTTTGTTATTTGTAATAATATTTTTCTTCTTATTATTATTTTTAATATCCATAATGAGCATAGTATTATAGTTTTGTTTAATTGTTGCAGTCTGATTGTTATTAATTTACTATTGTATCTAGAAATGTAAAAATAATTTAACATCAGTTATGCATATTAGTTATTGGAGACTTAAACATAACAATAATCTGTACCTGTCATAAAATTATTTAAGACACAAAACAACTTTGCATAAACAATAATAAAATATTAATTATAATAATTATTATTAAAACATTCATTTTTCATTCATTATTTTGTATGATTAAAACATTACTTATTTTTCATTCATTATTTCCTTCATTATTTTCTAGACTAATGATTACTTAATTATTTTTTGTGTCCTATATATATATATTATAAGAATAAATTGGTTCTGCATATTCACTTTGGACAGTTAAACATAAAATTAATCTACACATAAAATAAAATGTCAATGTAAAAAAACCCCAAAAAACTGTACCTTGATCTTCATGGTGCTGGGAGCCAAAGCTGTGATCTCTTTCTGCATCCTGTCACCGATACCAGGGTACATGGTGGTACCGCCAGACAGTACATTGTTGGCGTACAGATCCTTCCGAATGTCAATGTCGCACTTCATAATGCCGTTGTAAGTGGTCTCATGAATACCAGCAGACTCCATACCTTCAGACAATGTCATTTAGATGATGAATGGGACTATACATGAAACATACTTCCATTTAAATACATTACATATGCAGTACCATGCTAATTCATGATTACATAATAGCGCTGATTTCATTAAGGGAAGAACTGCTGGTTAGCCATTGTCCTATCAGCTCCACTGGATAAGGAAACAGTGATTGATGTACAATGTCAAGACTAAGAACCGTGTAAACCATAAATAGCCCCTCAGCCGTTGGCCATATACTGAAACACTCCTAATTAGTTCCTGACAAAAGGTGATCTGTCACGGTGTCACCTCTCCTAAAAGTGCACTGTAATGTATGAAAAAGCTCTAAAAATGCAGTTGGTTGAATTTTTCTCAGTGGGAAACTTGACCGCTTCACTGTGCCCATGGAAGGTGGGTTTAATTCTGTTGCTGTGCATAGACTGATGTGCAAATGATTGAGAATTATTAATAACATGAATTTTTCATCAATGGGAATGCAGGCTTGGCAACGGCTCAAACGGGAGAATATATTTTGAGTGTGGGCTTAGTGGTTCATTGTAGGCCTCATTTCAAAATTGCTAGAAACTTACATGAACAATTGATAAAAACAAGGCATAATGTAGGGATATTCAAAGCTTGTCTATCATTAAGAAGAAACCTAAAGTAATGTGAACATGATTCTACGGAAGCCTTTAGAGGCCACGCATTATTATTTTTTCTGTCTTGTTTTCTTGTTATCTCCACATAACAAATGTTGTCTTCTCAAGAGTTACATGATTAGGCAAATTAAATAATTTGTGGCTGACCAGCAAAATAATTAGTGATTTTTTTTTCTTGTGAGAAATGATTATTTCCTATATAAATAATTATTGGATAATAATTATAATTATTATTTCCAGACATAAATAATTATTGGATTACTTTAGAAACATATCTCATATTTTAGATCTAATCCTACTCTAGTTAAATAATAATCTAAAATATATCTAAAAAATAGAATAGCATAATATATAAAAAAAATATATATATATATATGTATATATATTATTACCTGCTGGAATAATCGAGGAAGTAAAATTGTTACTCTTAAATTATTTGCATTTAAAATAATTTTATTATTTTATAAATAATCATTGAAATCTGATAGGAACATTTATCATATTATAAAAGGATAATCCAAAATAAAATCATTATATAAAATAAAAAAAATTTAATTGTTACTCTTTATTAAGTTATTTTATTTTAAATTATTTTTTATTATTTTATAAATATTAATTGGATTTTTATAGGAAGATATATTTATCCAAATCAAATCTAATAAGAATCATCTAATAAAATAAAAAAAATTCAAATCAAATAAGAATCATGTAAAAATAAAAAGTTAAATAAAATAACTATTTGCTCCTGAAAAAGAATTTTATAATTATGATTTATTTTTTACTCTTGTTTGATTTTTAGTTGGAGATTGCATATGCCTTGTAGGCAGCTGAAATTCACAGCAGAACTACAGGAGTTTTACAATCCTGTATCTCTACATTCTGATCGATGTACAGTACTGCAGGGATATTTGATCCTTTAGGAAACTTCCCCCTTTAGAGAATCATGTTCTAAAATATTTTAGTCTAAGTTATGCTACATAGGCTATTTTAATCCTACACAGAAGTTCCCATTAGAAATCGTTCTAATTGTGATATAAATTCCAATAATATTGGACTAGGGAAATAAAGCAGAACAAGGAGTACAAGGCGGAGGCGATGAATAATGTACATATATTGAAATGAACAAATGAGAAACTGACCAATGAAAGAGGGCTGGAAGAGGGTCTCGGGGCAGCGGAACCTCTCGTTACCGATGGTGATGACCTGACCGTCGGGTAACTCGTAGGACTTTTCCAGGGATGAGGAGGAGGCGGCGGTGGCCATTTCATTCTCGAAATCAAGAGCCACGTAGCACAACTTCTCCTTAATGTCACGAACAATCTCCCTCTCGGCTGTAATAGCGAGTTAGAAAGGTATTAAATGCTTTTTCATTATTAAAAAACAGCAGCTGGTTCAATTCCCTTTTAACCATTGACGCATATACTAGCGTTGACCAAAAGGTGGTGCTGTTTAGCTAATGGACATTTCATTACAGCGTAAACGATGAAACTAGAACACTTACTAGACTATCCACCTTTTTCTTCAACGCGGAAGTAAGCTTATGGGCAAGACTTCCGGTTCATTAGGCGCAATAGGAAAATAACGAGATGAATAACAGCGTGCAGTAAACGGTAAAACTGTTTGCATTATAAACCAGTGTGTTCATAATTAAGAATACATTCAAATAATATGGTAAGACACACCAATTTTCAATATCAAGCAGCAAAAATAGCGGGGGCAAGTTCAAGCTCAAACCGGTGCGCAACGTTTTGCTACGGTTTCCGGTTTGAACGACATGTTTCCTGGAAACGGTGTGCAACGGGGTTTGAGATACATTTTCTCTTGTTTGGTGGGTGTGTCAAACATGTCAGCCCAATCAGCAGCAACATGTATATAAACCATGCGGTATTAAAGAGACAGCTGGCACAATAATTAACATCAAAATAAATTCACAAGAGCAACTATATCGTTTGCACATGTTTATTTACATTAAAGGCAAAATAACTTAAATAATAAGGGCACAAGTATAGATCTGGAACTTCTTTAAGTCTGTCTAAATATCATTTAGTAATTGCAATGTTTTCTGGTCCATATCCTTTCCTAAGGAAGGGGTGCTAGACACTGATTAATGTAACATAAAAATACTATACATATTTATATATTTTGCTATTGTATTGTGGAGTGACACTTTCATAAACTTTTCTATATTCCTCTGATTATATAATGATTAATATTTCAATATCATAGCACAACAACAGTGATCAGCAATAATGATAAGCCTAATACTCACAATAAAATTAATAAGGCCATATAGATCATAACACAGTCTCTGAGGTAAGAAGTGGATTATCCTTCACCTGAAATGTTTGTCTTTTCATCCTGAAATGCGAGGCAAATGTTGGCTCACAATAATTAGGAACCACAGTTTCCATAAATCCCTTCACTCGATTGAGATGTTCTCTTTTATTCTGGACGGCAAGGCCAGTGACTGTAACATCGAGCATATTTTGCAGTATTAAACACGTATTTATACCGATTTCATCAGGCTCCGAAAATTCTTCAAAAATAACACAAACAATGGCCATCTCAGCTGCCATAGTTGCTCTTGCGTCATCAGAGCAGTGTGTTCAACGCACCACCGTTTCCATTTAAAAAATGTTTTGCACCGTTTTGCCGTGGCTGAACGCAGCCCTGGACGTGGATGAGACCGGAAGCCAGACCCATAGAATTTACAAATGGCCGCGCCCATTTTTACGGAAAGAAAAAAGTGGATAAAATAGTCCAAATTAATAAATATTTTACATTTAACACAAAGTTTACTATCTATTAAGTGGGTGCATTAAAATATAACCAGTATAATTTATGTGAAAGCTGCAGAGAGTGAGGTAAATTACCAGTTGTGACGAATGAGTAGCCTCTCTCAGTCAGGATTTTCATCAGGTAGTCAGTCAGGTCTCTGCCGGCCAAATCCAGTCTCATGATGGCATGTGGAAGGGCGTAACCCTCATATACAGGCACATTGTGGGTCACACCATCACCAGCGTCCAGCACAATACCTGGAGCATATATTAAAAGCATGAAAAAAACCAATAGACGCAGTTTAGAGCAACTACTGTATAGTCAACGTAGACGCTAACCTGTGGTACGGCCAGAGGCGTACAGTGAGAGGACAGCCTGGATGGCAACGTACATAGCCGGAACATTGAAGGTCTCAAACATGATCTGAAATAAAGATAGAAACCAACATATTTTAATATTATGGAAATAATAACATTAATGCCATGATTCTGAAGTCTTCAAAAGGACTTGCCTGGGTCATCTTTTCCCTGTTGGCCTTGGGATTCAGAGGAGCCTCAGTCAGAAGGACGGGATGTTCCTCAGGAGCCACACGGAGCTCATTGTAGAAGGTGTGATGCCAGATCTGAGAAAATAGTATTGCATTTTTTATTATATATATAGAGAAACACTGGTAACATTTACCATTGTTTGGCAAATTTTCACGAGCAAAATGTATGGGATTGCATTTGTGTCAAAAGGTCAACAGTCCATGTCTACACTCATTGCGTACTTGGTAAGATACATTTCTATATGTTGATGTATATGTTTTTTTATGTCGTCTTGTTCTGTTGTGTAACTTGCGAAAGTATTCATACCCCTTCATTTTTTCACGTTTTGTTATGTTGCTGTCTTATGTTAAGCTGCTTTGAATTAGCTTTTTTCCACAACAATCTACACTCCATACCCCATAATTGTCAAGCAAAAAAAAAAACAGGTTTTTAACATCTTTGCAAATTTATTAAAAATAAAAAGCTGAAATGATTCCATTGCATAAGTATTCATGGGACAGTTGAAATTTAGCTCAGGAGCATTCATTTTGCTTGTAGATATTACTACACTTCAAGCAAGGTTAACCTGTGGCAAATTAAATTGAATGAGTATGATTTGGAAAGGCACACACATCTTAATAAAAGGTCTAACAGCTGATAATGCATATCAGAGCAAAAACCAAGCCCTGAGGTCAAAAGAACTGCCTGTAGAGCTCAGAAACAGGTTTGCGTCAACCCACACATCTGTGGAATTCTGCTTCATTGAAGGGTCACAGAAGCATGTAGTTTCTGTTACCCTTAATGGAAGAAGTTTGAAACAACCAGGACTCTTCCTAGAGCTGGCCTCCTGGCCAAACTGAGCAACTGATGGAAAAGGGCTTAGCATGGTGACCAAGAACCTGCTCTAGTTGAGCTCCATGATCATTTGTGGAGACAGGAAAAATCTACAGACAGCCTGGGATTGAACCCAATCAAATATTTCTGGAGAAAACTGAAAATGTGCATATGCCCCCATCCAACCTGACAGAGCTGAGAGAAGTGAACAGGTGAGGTGAAGAATGGCAGATAATTGCAAAATGCTGATGAGCAAAGCTTGTCGCATCAAACTAAAAAAGACTTGAGGCTGTTAAGGTGCTTCAGCTAAATATTTAGTTAAGTGTATGAATACTTATACAATGTACTTATTTCAGTTTTTTATTTTTAATAAATTTACGAGGTTGTGATAATTCTGTTTTTGCATTGTCAGTATGGTGTATGGAGTGTAGATTGATGTGGAAAAAAAGTAATTTAAAGAAGTTTATCATAAGGCAGCAACATAACAAAATGTAAAAAAAAAATGAAGGGGTATGAATACTTTCGCAAGGCACTGTATCTATGGAGAGCGAATGTAGGCAGCCCCGCCATCGTTTTCAAAAGTTTCCGTTTTGGTCCGTTTACACTGAAATGCAACCCCAGAGTTTTCTAACTAAAACAGGGTCTGCAGTGTTTTCAAAAGTCTCCGTTTTCGAGGGTCCAAAACGCCAGAGTAGTGGAAATGATAGGCATAATCTTAGCAAAAGTTATGCTTTTTTAAACTATTTTTAAAATGCACTAGTGTAAATGTAGCCTCAAACTCTGAATATTTTGTCAAAAAATGAAGATGAAACCTGAGGATTATAGATTAATTCAAGTTTATAGATCAGAAACAAATTAATCTAAAGTTTTAAGAAAACTCATTATTGAAAAAATCTACACATTCATTTGTTTACCTGGATATCTGTTTTTTATTTTTCAATAATGAGTTTTCTCACCATCTTTCTAAAATGCTGAATATTGTACAATATAGATTCATTCAAGTTTATAGAACAAAAACATAAATGCATCTAAAGATTTTAGAAAACTCATTATTGAAAAAAATCTAAATATTCTATTTGTTTATCTAGGTGTTGCAGAACGTTTATTGAGTGATAACTTGAAAAGCAAAAAAAATTAGCTTTTTGGCATAATTGTAACACCATAGAAATCCATTCATTTCAACTGGAATCAAAGTGATTGGGAATTTTGTGTGAAGGTGAAAGGTTTCAACAGATTTTGCAATGGGTTCAAGTTGTTCATGTGAATTTGCCTCGTTGACCAACAGAAAGTTATTTTGTTTGACTTCAATGTGAAATGTGCTCCATAGATCCCTACACTACTGACAATAGACAATGGAATTTTGTGACCGCAATTTGCTCCTTAAAAGTAAATAATTGTATGATCTACCTTCTCCATATCATCCCAGTTGGTGATGATGCCATGTTCAATGGGGTATTTGAGGGTGAGGATGCCTCTCTTGCTCTGGGCTTCGTCTCCTACATAGCTGTCTTTCTGACCCATACCGACCATGACACCCTAAAGAACCATAATGCAAGCTTTCAGTCACAATCCACACATTCAGGATGACTTTCGATTCTACATTTTATTTACATACTGTAGCACTCACAACCCTTTTCAAGAATTAATGTTTGCTTATTAACATTTGAAGCAAGGGTTGATGCTAGCAGAGTATAGCCTTTACGGGTCAAAGGTCAAAGTGTAAGTACTGTGACTTAAGAGGTGCTTTACTGACTGGATCAAAATAAGACTAAGCCCCAGATGATGTGAATAGACATTGTCATCTCACCTGATGGCGGGGTCGGCCCACAATGGAGGGAAACACAGCCCTGGGAGCGTCATCCCCGGCAAAGCCGGCCTTCACCAGACCTGAGCCATTGTCGCACACCAGAGCGGTGGTCTCTTCCTCGTCGCACATGTTTGCTTAGACAGCTGGTGTTTGAACACAAATGGCACGGGCGCAAACAAATGACATGTCCATTTAAAAGCAGAAGGATTTTCTCTTGCCTATTAAATACTTGTCTTTGCTTGTTGAATTCATGTAGCACTTGAAGCTAAATGTAAATTATTAATCTTCTGTGCTTAAAAAGAGCTTTTCTGACATCTTCAGTTATGCAGACCTACCCTCCCTTCGGCAGACTCACAGTGTGCTATAAATAATACATATTTTATTATTTATTTGATATCTTGAGTTGAGCATTAAAAACTTTAGTTTGTATTATTTTTATAGTGCTACTTCTGTATTTTTTAGTAGTTTTAAAATGCAAAATATAAGCATTTCATTGGTCCACTGTGTACTGTATGTATCAAATAATTCATGAAGTAATTCATTATTAAAAGGATGGTTCACTCAAAAATGGAAATTCGGACAACACCCTAGTTGTTACAAACCTGTATGACTTTATTTCTTCTGTGGACTATGATTTTTTTTACTATTATAAAATATTATTACAAATTAAAATAACTGTTTTCTATTTTAATATGTTCTATATTTAATATATTCCTGTGATGGCAAAGCTGAATTTTCAGCAGTCTTTGGTGTCACATGATCCTTCAGAAATCATTCTAGTAAGCTGATTTGTTGATCAAGGGTCAAAGTTTGAACGGTAGTGTATGGATAAAAAGTTCTTCAAAATATCTCCATTTTTGATCCACCAAGTCATACAGGTTTGGATCAGAATTTTCAAATTTGAATGAACTAACATTCCAAATATCCAAAAGTCAGTCTTCGCTACACTATCTGCTGTAGTCCAACAACCTGTTTAAAATAAACCATCCATTGAAGTAGACTCACCCAGGAGAGCTTGCACAAGAGGCCTGGAAAACTTGCTCCCTCAAGAGCGGTAGAAAATAAGAGAGTGAGCGGCCAGTTCACCTGTCCTGTATTTATATAGAAGCCTTGTCACAAGGGCTTTAGAACCTCAAGCCTTTTTAGGACACATTATAACCCTGCATCACTCAAAGGTGGGCCGTCCCATGTGAAGATGGAGTATTGGAACGGGTCTCACAATGCAGCCTGTCCACTGACAGTTGCATTTAATATTAGAAGATGATTTATGGCTCTCGAGGACAGTGTGGACTATTGTTGGAAAGAGAGGTGGCCAATTCACTGGGAGAGAATGGCATCCATGGGGCCGTTATAAATAAGACACTGAGCATTGGTCATAATGGACGAATGACCATTTGTCTGTTGTCTGTTATCTGTCAGTTGTGAAGAACTTCTAGCTGGCCTTCAAAGGAAATGCACATTGCCGCCCCATATGGGTGTGGACTTTACAACCAAAGCCTACCAAAAGAGGAATGATTTTCAGTGTCTCTTCCCAAAAGAAAATCACAGCCTCTAGGAAATTGACAATGTGCCACACTTTGTGATGTTTGTAGGGCTGTTGTATGTGTGGGTGGTCTAATAATTACATGGACGTAAATGCTACTTGATTGCATTGTGTCAAGAGAACGGCATTGTGCTGCTAACAATGACACGTGGCACGAAGTACGTTTAATGACTTTTTATCTCCACAAGTCCCATATTTTAATTGTGAGAACTCTTAGACATGTTTGATACCCTATTATCTAACATACAATTACTGTAGCATAAAAAAAGAACTAGTTTTAACAACATCAAATAGTAATGTCTTGACCTTCTCAGCTGTTTCTAACCATTCCTAGCATGCGAAAACATAATTTAAGTTTTAATTAATGGTAAAAATGTCTTTCAGTTATAAACTTATTTTAATGACCAATAATATATTACATAAAATAAGCTAAATATGTTACATTTAATGGATTTTATGCAATGCAACCCTGTTACCCAGTGTTGTTATTGTTAAAAAAAAGTTTTGATTATTATTATACTATTATAAGTTTTAATATTTGAAATATAGCCAAAATAAAATATAAATATTAGATAAAAAACTTAAACTTGAGTTATAAATGAGAAATGAAATAAGTAAATGAAATAAGTTGAAGTACTAAAATTACTAAAACAATTACTTAATTTAAAATGTATTAAGAAAAAACTAAAGAAAATGACAAAAGCACAACATAATTACTAAAATTTAAAACTGAAAACAAAAATATATGCAAATAATTCAAAATATGAATAAATATTATAATAGTAAACAAATAATACTGCTGTGTTAAAATTGTGACACCCAACAACTAACATTACTTGGTGGGAAGACAAATAAATATTGTAATTTTATTCCATTTTCTCAATATTTCTGTTGACTAGCCTTCAATATATGTCTATTGTACACTACAAACCAACATTTTGTCCAAAATTTGCAAGCTCCTATTGAGTAACAGCAAATGTAGGTAAAATTTTATATAAAGCTAAAAATATTGTAACATAGCTTTCCCTTTTTCAAGCATATTTGGTGTGTGTGTATGTATGTAAGTATGTATGTACTTACATAAAATACATACATATACAAAAAAACTAAATTTTTAAAAGTTTCAGGCCCTGTTTTGTAACCAAGTCTGGGATAGTGCTACATAGTAAATATCTTTCTTATGCCAAAATGGCTTTTACACAAGGTTATAACAATAACACAGTAACTGGATTACTTGTATTGAGTCTTAAAGGCACAATATGTAAGATTTTTTTATTAAAATATCCAAAAACCACTAGAAAAGTGTTATAAATTTTGCTGACTTGTGTACTTACATTGTCCCAAATGTTTCGAAGAATGTTTAAATCCAGAGAAATAAGCAATTTTAACTAGTGACACGGAGCGTGTGCATAGTGTCATTGTGTCGCCTGCCAATGACGTCATAACCCCTCGATTTCCGGTTTTGTAGAAAACATGGAAACACCAAAGACGCTTTAATATGTTGTGTGTTTTAATAGACCAGTGACGACCGCACAGAGTAGCATTATAATAGAACTTTCAAATGTATCTAGTATGATAAAACAGCGCTGCTTTTCCCCCCCACATACGCACGACCGGAAGGAACGGAAGCGGTCGACTGTGGCATAATAAAAGCCCCGCTGCTTTCGAGCCATGTGTCACGCTCGTTTCAGCCTCCCCCTACTTCATACTACTACGTTAATAAATCATTAGCTCATCCATGAACATGATTTCTGCCGAGTCCAATCGGATTGCATCGGCTGTGGGGATGAAGACGACAACTCCCATGATTCCACACTCAGTCACGGCGTCATAAAACTATGCCTTTGTCTATCTGTTTATCTTGAATACGTGCCCTCCAGCGCCGAAAATTACATATTGTGCCTTTAAGGTCAAATGTTAGTCAAAGTTTACATTTTCAAGGGCAGCAGGCCATTTGCATTCTTCAGCTCACACAGAGATAATCCACAATCTCCCTCGTTTGACTCTCCAGAGGCCTACATTTTGGCAACGTGTCAGTTGGAGGCCACCCAGTAACGTACAATAGCGACGGCCTGCCACCTGGCCTTACATTCTGTTAATGACACACTGACAGACCCACCAGCATTGACTGTAGATGATAAAAGAGCTACTCTCTCTCTCTCACACATATTTGCTCATGTTGTTTTTATCACTGATACCATTTTCTCTTATTTCAGGTTAAACAGTTATGCTGTGTCGATAGCATCAATGGCATGCCAATGAAATCACAGAAACCCACAATGCTTGCCTTATAGACTTCCATTGTAAGTTCACTAAAGTAAATTAATTTTCGGTTTGTTTTACTCACTGCACATACTGACAGTAAAGCTACACTTGTAACCTGAAATATTCATTTACATACTGACTGGAGCTTATGATTATGATGATGAGCTTATGAGAGAGAGAGAGAGAGAGAGAGAGAGGTATGTAGGCAGGCAGGCAGGCAGGCAGGCAGACAGACAGACAGACCGATAGATAGATATCATCCAGATATTGTATTTTCTATTTTACACACACTACATATATAGTATGAATAGCAGTATGCTACTCTACACATAGTAACTGTATACGTAAACTCTGACTGTTATGTAGTTCTTCTGTTTTTCATAGTCCAAATGGCCCTGAAGGGACAACAGTAGACTGCGAGAATGTTTGTACATGTGTGTGTAGCCAAACAAATACACAAGCATACCAACAAGATAAATATAAAGACCCTTGCTGCAGGATTTCATGCCATATTTAACAGTAAAAAAATATGACTGCTGCTGATAAAACTGCTGTGTGTTCCCAAATGATTGACACTTTACATTAGAGCCGTCATACCATCCTGTCATCACATTAGAGCAACAGCCTCCCCAGCAACAGTGACACATACTGTACACACTCACACACACATATATATGGTTACAATAAAAAGGTTATGTCAATCCTAGCTAACTTTTGAGGGCAAATTTGACCCCAAAGTAAAGCCACACACTTGTGTTCATGCATACAGGATCAGCTCCTGCCAGGGTTTCTCTAGTGAATAAAAACAAACATGGTTTTATAGTGGTTCCACATTGAAGCGCTTCTGTCTCTGGTGGTCGGATCATGTGACCTCAGTCCTCTGCTCTTCTGCTGCTACTGCCTTTGTCTCATAGCTGAAATTCCGCCTCACTAAACATAGATGCATCCATTCTCAATGCCACAATGGTGCATTTTGGATACGGATCAGAATGAGTTTCACAATGTTGTCTTCAAAAAATATTTTATTGCTCATAAGTCGCTGTTCATAGCTCAGGAGACTAAGGTGAGTTCTCAGACATGCATCAGAATTCCTTATGAGAAATGAAAATGAAAAGAAATAAGACAATCGCTGACCTACTGTAAGACATTAGAGCAAACTGGAAGAAAAATACTGAAGTTCAAATCAAAATCTCTTGACATTTGATTGCACAAATCAAAACACTTTTTTGGCATTGTTGAAATCTCTTCTAGTAAGAAACAAGAAGACAGATATGAATAAATGCATAAAATATTAAACAACCTGATAACCTGGAATACAAAGATAATAAATAGAAAGTACAATAAAATATAATATAATTGTGACTAATATAAATTACAGACACTGTTAATATATATTGTTGAATGTGAATTAATATATGCAAAATACAAATAAGAAAAGTAGTTTAAAAAAAAAGATTTTATATGCATTGACATATAAACCTGATGACCAGGTTTTTAAATATAAAAATACTAGGAAAAAATAAATATTGCACATATATCAAATAAATACAAAGTAAACAGTGTATTTTGTAAAACCTATATTTTTCATGCACTTATTGTTTTGTTGAATATTAAGAATGTCTGTACTCCATGTCTCTGCACAGCGTTTATTTTTTAATTTTTTTTCCCAGTGTGTTTTATTGGTGCACAGCGTTTTCCTGGTGACTGGGAGAACTATGTCATGGAGAATTTTAATGCGCTTGTTATGGAGGTCCAGGAAGCCACATGAATTTTGAATAAACTGCCAGGAACTGCTTCAGAAGGTTGTTAAAAAGATATATTACAACAGATCTGTTTAAAGCTCTTTGATGCAACAGAAATGCTTTTTAGATTACAATTTATTCAATCCTTCAGGAATACCAAACCCCAGTGAGTTTACAGAAAATGAGATACAACAAGCTACAGTTGTTTTGAAGTGATGAGTCTAAATTTAGTTACATGCAAGATTGCAGAAGTGAAAATTGGAAAAACAGGACAAAACACAGCCAGAGCACTGAGGTGTTGGTGCATGTTTTCTGTATCCATCTTTAGGTCATTACAATATGCAATATCTTTACATAAGGACAATAACCCACATCTTAAATTTGCAGAACCACAAAATCATTTACAGGTAAAAAGTTCACCTTCATTAAAATTATATGTATATATTTCTTTTAGAAACAGCAACAAATCATTGAAAAAAAAGATTTTCCTGTAGTAGATATTAATTAAGGGTAACGTCTCGGTTACGTATGGTAACTCTCGTTCCCTGAAGGTCTCCGTTCCCCCCTTCAGGGAACGAGGGTTACCATACGTAACCAAGACGTTCCCTTTCAGTCGGTCACTCTCAACGTCACGTCGGATGACCGACGAAATTGGGATCCTACCAAAGGGCCACAGCTACTGCCCCTTCCAGTGTCCTGTGGAAGCCACCTGCACCCCTACTTCTTGGCGTAGGCCAGGGCTTCTTCACAAGAGGACCAGCTACTGCTGCTATGGCACTACCCAATGAGTAAGACTGGATAACACTGGGAAAACGTACCCGTTCTACTTGGAACAGGGGCGTTACGGAAGCTCGAACCTTCTCAAAGGAGGTTTCGGAAGCAATACACATATGGACATCCCTTAGGTGCATATGGAAGAATGGAGGTGATTGAACCCACTTGGAATGGCAGAAGTCTGCCGGGGAAA
>NW_015505209.1:524290-524610 GCF_001515645.1 Sinocyclocheilus grahami | reverse complement strand
TGACCACCCTCGTGCAAGTCCCTCAGTGCCTTGGCCTGGTGCACTTGCAATCACGCCGTAGCGTGTAAGGTGGAGGCAGCTTCTCCACAAGTCGTATAGGCATCGCTGGCAAGTCGAGTACCTACAGACCCGGGAGGGGAGGCACGGTTCTCCCTGCCGGTTGGAGGCGGTATTAGGACACAACTGCATCGAAACCGACCGTTCCACCGGGGGGACCCTTGTAACCCCCTAGCTGCTCCACCATCGAGGGTGGTGAGGGAGGAGGATCCAGCAAATCAGTTTCCGGCAGTAAAAAGGTGCCGTCCACGACCTGTTGAGCT
>NW_015505209.1:524064-524280 GCF_001515645.1 Sinocyclocheilus grahami | reverse complement strand
CACTCGAGCCCTACCCCTACGGCGGCCCGGGAAAGCATAGCCATTTTTTCT
The DNA here is from genome assembly GCF_001515645.1 of Sinocyclocheilus grahami. NCBI lineage: Eukaryota > Metazoa > Chordata > Actinopteri > Cypriniformes > Cyprinidae > Sinocyclocheilus > Sinocyclocheilus grahami. The sequence continues at coordinate 524,229 of NW_015505209.1, read as the reverse complement.
GGATCCGATTCAGGCATTGCTACAGTCCCGGAGGAGAGCAGCGCAGCCGAATCTTCCTCTCCAGAAAGCTCTGGCTCACTATCCGATGCTGCAACCAACATCTGATTGTCGGGGGGAGCCTTGAAGAAATAGGTGGTACCCCCCGGGAGGGTCCAGCCTGCTCTT
>NW_015505209.1:471206-523848 GCF_001515645.1 Sinocyclocheilus grahami | reverse complement strand
TTACACTCGAAGTAGATTGGTCCCTCTAAGCGAGATCCCAATTTCGTCAGTCATCCAACGTGACGTCAAGAGTGACCGACTGAAAGGGAACTCAATGTAATATGCAATGTAACTAATTTATATATGTATGAAATTATATGATAAAAAATAAAATATGAAATTGATACAATATAGGGCCTGAAAAAAAATATAGTCCTCAGACAGACAGACAGATACAGACCGACTGACTGACAGACAGACAGATACTCACCATGTTAAGTGTGTTAACTGTTCATCACAGAGAAATCGTGTAAGGAAAAGTAAAAGTAAATGAATTACAAATTAATTTGAGGAATGCAGTCTCTAAAAGGCTCTATCTAGATTATTTATAGGGGTTAATTGTGGTTCGGCCAAAGGATGAGCTCCATTTAGGCTTAAGGGTAAAAAAAACATTGTTTGAATTATGTCACTGTTAAAAATAGTTCATTGCTAAGCACCATCTGTGAACACATCACATACTGGGAGGCACCATGCTGGAGTAAATCTGTCTTCCAATTCAGGTCAATAAATCATAGAAAAATATGTGTATTTCTGTACAATGATGCATGCACATGCAGGAGTGGCCTGTGTGTCACATGTCCAGTAAACTTGGCATATGTGAACTCATAAAGACATGAATTATAAATGCGCTTCTGGCTCCAGGCTGGGTTTCTTGTGGAATCGTTTGATTACAGCTCTTATTCGTGCACATAGATTCTACAACAACACTGCATAATAAGCTGTGGCATTCAAGCATTTTATTCCAATCAAAAAGATGAGCATTATTGCGATATGTTGAGCAGCTCAAAATACGCACAAGACATTTGCACATCGAATGAGCATGCAGTTTATGACATTTACCTAATAAAAGAACCGTTTAAGGCGTCTACATGAGCTTACATGCTGTTGGAATAATCGGTGTAAGATCCTTCATGTAAAAGCGCTTATTGTTTAAAATATCACAGAATTGGACAACACTTACTTGCATATTGTTTATAAGCTGCACATTGGGATGTACAACTGGAATAGGAGAAAGCATTTTACATTGAAAAACACACAGCACACAGCACCTTTAAGATATAATATTTTTTTTAAAAACACACACACAAAAAAGGAAGAATCTTCCACAGGGATTAAAAGTTGTAAGTTATTAGTTAAACAGACAAACAAACAAATAAAGTACACACATTGTAAATGAAATTTTCGCAACTGTAATAATTTCATATAATAATAAATTTTAATATTAGTATTTATTTTTATTTTTATACTGTATTATGTTATAATCAGTTTGTATTATATTTTATTGTTTTATTTAATTATAAATTATTATGATAATACAATTATTATAATAAATATGAATATAATCGGATTATAGCATAATTGTGAAAAAACATTGTTTCTTACATAAAAATGAATTGGTTTAAATAGTAAAATTACATGTATGAACATAAATAAACAATATAGACACACTGTATATTTTATGGTATAAAATAATCACCACTGTAATAATACTGTAAAGACAAATAAATAATATATAAATATTAATTTTGATAATTATTTTATGTAATATTTATTTAAAAAGATTTTTTTTACAATTATTATGAAATAAATACTTTTTAAAAATGCTTCTTACATACAAAGGATACAAAATAGTAAAGCTGACTGCAGATCATAATTACAGTTCCCTCTATAAACATATGATTCATGCTTTTAATGTAATTTCTGGGTAATTACATATCAGCATCAGCACCACACCAAGAAGAAAATGTGAGCCGCTGTTACATGTGCAGACTGGTTGAACATCAAGTGCTCAGTGTATGATGAGGCACATATTTGCTCATGACAGAAGGCAAATATTTTCTGACCTCCATACCAGATCTCTGCCGTTTGCAGCCCCCTTAACATTTGAAGGATTGTAAAAGGTCACGCAGGTTTTGCCCCATGGGCCTTGACCTTATTGAAAACTCATGTTCATTTCCCCCAGTTTTCCCTGAACCAGCCCCGTGCATTAGTGTCCAGTTTTAAGAGGTCCATAATCCAGGCATCTTTTTGTGCCCCTTCCATGAACTCTGACAGGGATATTTGACCTGTAAATGAAGAGGAAGAGTCTTTAATGAATTCCTACATCAAGTGAAGAGACGTGACATGTGGCCAAGTATGGTGACCCATACTCGGAATTAGTGCTCTGCATTTATCCCATCCAAAGTGCACACACACAGCAGTGAACACACACACACAGTGAACACACACCCGGAGCAGTGGGCAGCCATTTTTTTGCTGCAGCGCCCGGGGAGCAGTTGGGGGTTCAGTGCCTTGCTCAAGGGGACCTCAGTCGTGGTATTGAAGGTGGGAGAGAGCGCTGTACATTCACTCCCCCCACCTAAAATCCCTGCCGGTACGAGACTCGAACCCGCAACCTCTCTCTCGCTCGCTCTCTCTCTCTCTGACCACCGACAGGCTTAATTTAGCAACATTCTAAGCCTACATATATTTAGGCTGCCACACATGGGATTATTATATAAGGCTGTTTACTTATCGATGTGGTCCTGTGGATTTTTAGAAAGTAAATAACCTTTTGACACACCCATAGGTTTATTTACTTTGTCTATCAGTGTCCAAAAGAGTATCTAATATCTACATAAATTTCAGGAGATTTCATACATTTTTCTAATGCAACAAACATAATTTCCAGTTTCCACCACATCTCAAATTATTTATTGTGTGTTTTCTGTGATGGAAATGACATATTAAACATTTATGGAATAAAATAGCAGATGTCTTATTTTTGCTAGTTTAAATAATATTTTCAAACTCCTTGCTATGTTTTAAAATGATCAAAATAATAGAAATTATAATTTTTTGAAGGAAATGATACTGTATCTTTGGTGGAAATGAATTCACAATGGTTGGATAGTCAGGCTTTGTTTATATAAATCATTTGACGCAAATGGTTTAAGCTTAATTCACTGTTTAAATATTCATAGTTTTTAAAAATGTAACATTTCATATTTTTTATTAGTAATTTATATACACACACACACACATGCAAATTAATTATGAAATGATTTTTATTTATAATTTATATAAATATATACACACATACATATATACAAATTTAATTATTTCATAATTAAATTGGACTATTTCCAATTAATGTGACCTTAATGTAAGCAAATAAAACCAACCATGGGATACAAGTATACTCATAGTTGAAGATAACAAGATTGATATGCAACAATATAAATGGTCAACCCATCCTCTGCGTTTTGCTGTTGGATACATTATATGGTCAAAACTGAATAATTCCAGTAATGACAAATCTTAATGTATATAATGACAGTATAAGAAATGTAAGAAATATACTGAGTTTGCTGTAGAAGACCCTGAATAGCATTCACAAAGCCCAGACAAGAATCCCACTAAACAGCTTTGGGATGAACTGGAAGGCTGTCTGTAAGCCAGACCCCATCAACCAACATTAGCCCTTGATCTCACTGTTGCCCTCCAACAGAAGCAAATCCCTAAATAGACATGCAACATCTAGTGGAAAGCCTTCCTAGAAAAGTGAAAGCCTATGGCTCGAAATAACATTTTTATCAAGCTGTTATGAATGTGTTGTCTGCATACATTTGGCATGATAATAGCTGTTTACCCCAAGATATTACCTGTTTTAGTCTTTAACTATTTATTTGAGAAAGGAAAAATAGGCACTTACCATCATTGTTTTCATCCAAAAGTTTGAATATCCTGTCGCAAATGTCGCTGGGTGTCATGTGGATGTGGTTTTTCTTAAGTTGGCAAATTACCTAGAAGCAAAAAGCGAGAAACCCATCAGAAGAGGGAATAAAAAAGATGAAAATGGTGAGACTCAAGATCACTCTTACCTTTATAACACGTTTGACTTCTTGTCTGTCCAACTTTCCACTGTCATCTCTGTCGTAGACTTTAAAAGACCATTTCAGTCTGTCCTCCAGTTTTCCTCTCAGAACCAGGTGGACGGCTGCTACAAATTCCATAAAGTCTATAACATCATCCTGCAAATAGACACGAATGATTTCCAGCTGATCACACATGCAAATAATCACAGATTATGCATAGAAATCGCTGCTTTGCAATCAGCACTCAATTTTGAAGGAAATGAGAAACTTGCATTTGAACATTTTTAAATAAGTTATGTAAAAATAGTTTACCTTTTCAACTCTTACACTTACCCTGTTTGTGTCAAAAGATCTGAAGAGGGTTTCCATGTACAAAGCCTCATATTCTGATGTGCTCTGAACTCCGAAGATCTTGCGGAATTCATGAAGATGCAGGGCTCCACTTGGGCACTCTCTCATGAATTTGGTATAAAGAGGCTGGATGTCTGCTAGTTCCAATTCCTTATCTTCATCGCTTTGAATTTGACCCATCTTTGTCTAAAACTCACAATGTCGATTGCATGAAAATGGCCACGATAACTGAGGCGAACGTGCTGTGCTGCATTCTCCTCGCAAGTAAACTGATGTAATCCACTTACCACTAGAAACATGTTGTCTTACTATGAGCACACTGGTATTTTTAGAAGGTGTAAATCTCATTTGCTCTTTGATCTGACATGCAGAATTATCACGGTGAAACTTCATCATCTAATATGAACTTACCAGTTAGAGAACGATGAGTCATGTCTCAAACTCTTTTTATTAATTAAAAAGTGTGTGAGTGAAGTCATGTGGCCAAGTATGGTGACCCATACTCGGAATTAGTGCTCTGCATTTATCCCATCCAAAGTGCACACACACACACACTGTGAACACACACCCAGAGCAGTGGGCAGCCATTTTTGCTGCGGCGCCCGGGGAGCAGTTGGGGGTTCGGTGCCTTGCTCAAGGGCACCTCAGTCGTGGTATTGAAGGTGGGAGAGAGCGCTGTACATTCACTCCCCCACCTACAATCCCTGCCGGTACAAGACTCGAACCCACAACCTTTGGGTTATGAGTCCGGCTCTCTAACCATTAGGCCACGACTTCCCATTATAGTGGGACTTCCCATTATAATTAGACCCCATTATAGTGAGATGAGGTCTTGTTAAAATAATATAAATGAATAAATATTATATACATAATGTATGTACATGTATATAAATGTTAAATACTCCAAATTATATATATATATATATATATATTATAAATTAGCATCAAATAAAGTACAACAAATACTATCATGGTGTAAAAATAAGTTTTTATACAATTTACTTATGTAATTTATTGTGTAAAGGTGAAATATAAGCCAGACAATAAATAAATAAATAAAATAAAATTACAACAAATACTCAAAATCATATTATATTAATACTATCTCTTGAATAATACTTACTTCACATATTATTTTTGTTGCATTACATAAATTGTTTTTGTATACCCATACCTGTTTTTACATCCTTTGTGAGATTCACCCATGTTTATCAAGATGGCGGCACAAAAAAAATAAATCAAGCTAACACCTCTCAGCCACTTGTCTGAGTCTCTCTAAATGATTCCTTATTCATGAGTCATAATTAATTAGATCAGCAGTCCAACATTCTCAATTTGACCTATCGGTAAGCCCCTCCCCTCGAACGCAGATGAGCCAATGGCAGTCGAGTATCAGTTGCACAGGAAGCGGAACTTGGACATCTTTAGGTTTCAGCGCCATTGAGAAACATTGGAAGATCCGAAGCTTTCATCGTTTTGATGGTGTTTATGCTACGAAATGGAAAAGCGATGTGCCTGTGGTACTTGTAACACTGATTCCAGGTATCCTGAGAGGATGGGCAATAGAATTAATTTTATTACATTTCCTAAACCCAACCAAAACAGAGCAAAATGCCCCTAAGCATTCAACCCCAATCCCAATGAAGACAAAAACGATAATTGTATGGTTGTCATACTCTCATTAAGTTACAATTTTCATCTGCTCAAGCAGAACGTTAATGTCATCTTGTGCTTCAGCAAGGTATCTCTGGCTAAAACCAGCTTACTTAAAGTTAGTCAATGCTATTACAAACCTAAATAGCCAACTGTTCTCACATCATGTACAGTGTAAGTCAAAAACACATAAACAAAGGTCTAAATTCCCATTTGAATGGTGGCCCTTCTGTGTCCAAAATTGTGCAAAAACATCGTGGAACATGGTTTTCACACTGACACAGGGAGCAACAGTAACTAAGGGGGTCGGGGCCTACTGATAGGTCAATTACACTAGTGTCAGAAATGTCTTGCATGACTAGTTAAGTAAAGCCCTGACCTCCTATCACTGCACTCTTCTAGACTGCCTTTCTGTAAAACATATGGTTTCACTCGGGCCAAACCATTCTCACCAGTCTTACCTTTCCTATACAGTATCTCAAGCAGTTTTCCTAACAAGACCTTTTAACTAGGGTGGCCTATAAATACACCCTTTAACAGGAGTATACTCAGGTCATAGCAGCAGTCAGACAAGACGAAAGAAATATGAAGTCACGTTGACATCATGAATGAATAAATTATTAGGATAAGGATATTTTAAATACTTGACCTGCAAATAATATACATACTTGTAAGTAAATAATGAAATAAATAATCAGCATAATTGCATGGGAAAAAAACTTCTAATCAATAGAGAAAGAGAGAGAAATTTGTGTTTTACATTGACTTTACTGCTGATGTCATGAATAGATTAATAAATTATTAGGATACTTTAAATATTTGACCTACATAGAATATGCATACTTGTAAATAAATATATAGTTCAAATAATTAAATAATTAAATAAATAATCTGCATAACCACAAGAACAAGGGGAGAGAGCGAGAGAGAGAGAGAAATATATGTATTTTATATTGACTCAACTGTTTATGTCATGAATAATTAATAAATTACTAGGAATAGGATGCCTATAAAGTATGCATTCTTGGCAATAAATAACTCGATTCATTGGGCAAACAAATAAATAAATACCTTATGCCATATAGTATTATTAGCATTATAGTTTAGTAGTTAATAGTTTAATAATAAAGTGGTCAACAAATACTTGAAATGTAGTAGCATTAAGAAAAAACAAGAAAAATATATTTTTGAATATTTGGAAAAATATACAATATGGTAAGAGTAGCATTACAATGTATTATTTGTTAATTAGGTCAACAAAGACTTCAAATATAGTAGCATTAAGGGGAAAAAAACAAAACCAGAAAAATAAATTTTTTAATGACTGGAAAAATATGCCATATGGTAAGAGTAGCATTATAATTTAATATTTGCTAAACAGGTCAAGTCCATTTATGCCCTCTTTCCACAACATTTCTGAACACCGTTTTAACAGCAAAGCTTAATGCCTTGACCAGTGAACTCTGGCCTAAATGCAGAATCACATCAATTTCACTTCCGGCCAATAAAACCTAAATCCACCCCCCGTTTCACCTCTAGTCTTCTTTTGATGAGGTGATATATTATTTAGCAGCATGTAAGAAATAGTTTGTCAGGACAGACAGTGGAGACATAAAAGGTGTCTTACCTTTTCTCAGCTGTCATTAATGTCAGTGTAATCCTCCACTCTGAATCACCACAATCCCACATGCTCATAAAACACAGGACTGTAGGCAAACATATTTATAAAACATAAAAAAAAGTGGAGCTAATTTGTGGCAATGCATTTTTTAAATAAAAACTAAAAAGTAAATTAAAAAACAAAAATGTGTATTGTGACACTAATCTTTTACAAACTAATTTAGGTCTGAACCTGTTTATACAGTCTATGGTCTGAACATACACTGTGTCCCCCTTAAAATATTTTTTTATTTCCAAAATAAACCTACAAACCTGCACAAAATGAAGCCTTAAACCATAAAGACACATGCATGTAAACACCATATTACTTGCTCTGTTTCCATTTTTTCAGTTTTGTAATATACAAACAGGCCTAAAGTTTGATTTTGAGAAACACGCAAAAAATTGCCAAATAGCTATGCAACTATATCGCACAATTCTATCGCACAAGTCAGACATAAAACTGTTGTTTCAGTCCCTAATGAAACATTTACTATCGTACATTACATCAAAATACCCTAGTAACTGCAGTTCTTCAACAGTCAGCGTCAGTGAGTATAATTAACGCGCTGCCGCCCCCTATCGACCAACAGCTCAACAGCCTCCCCGAATTCTGTAAACATCCCGACGTCACTTCCGCTTACAGTCGCATGAAAAACATAGCAAACGCTGAATTTTATTTCGCATAAAGCGCTATTTCCATTCTATAGCCTTGTGCGTTCATCAATATTGAAGTGTAGAGACGCGCTTTCGAAAGCACGGCTTTATTAATAGCCTCAGTAATGAAGGTGAGTGGACTTGGTTTGTTTTGCGTGACAGTATAAAGCCAAACCTGTTCTTACCTGATTCTGCACGGACACAAACTGTTGAATATATATATTTATATCTACACACGGACCTTTTTGATACTGTGCCATTAAATGTGGTTACGTCGGATGGATGCTGTGTTATCTCGCTCTGATACATAGATAGGCTGAAATAAAACCCTAAACGGGGCAGCTGACATTAAGTCGATGCCTAGATATAATATTACATCAGCATGATGGTGCAAAATACACTGTACACGCTATGCAATTTTACTTTTATTTATTTTTGCAGCCGTAGAGTTTATGATTTTAGCTGTATCAGAGGCTGTAAAAGGGAAGAGATGATGATTATTATTATTGTAGGTCATTCCTGCTGTGCAGTATCTTTTGCTCTCTATAACTTTGCAGAAAGAAGTCAGTTTTGTTTGCAGGATGTATTCATGTAAATTTGCTTAGCAGACTTTCAGAAATGTGTCATGGTGAAGCCCAAACATCTTAACTTCATAAATTACCGCTTGATTTGACAAGAATGCCTGACAAGATGCAAATAAAATCAGTTGTTTAGTAAGGGATTGACCAATTAAATTACGTCAGGGTTTAAACTTGAAATGAATTTTGATATTTGATACATGATGGGATGTTTTAGAGAGGAAACATCCAACGAATACTACAAAACATCACAGAAATATCAAATCCATTGCTACTTACTGGTGCTTATGCTGCTGTTTTCCCACCAAAATGATGTTACTTCCTGCAAGATGATGTTATCCTCCTTTATCAATTTGACTCGGTGTCACATTAGTTCAAATGGAGGTATGATTATGTGTAATTTATGTTGTAGAACTAGTATGTCTACTAAAAATAACTAATGTAATGTAAAAATAATTGTTATTCAAACAAATATACATTTTAGAGATGTAGAGTTTAACATTTGATCCGATTAATGGTAAGACTCGATGGGAACATGAAAATGTACTGCATAACAGTAATGACTGTTATTGTTTGCGTTGTAGCGTGTGTATTTATGGATTGCCAGTGTGAACTGTATAATTATGTTAATTGAAGGGCCCGAGTGCAGAGGATGAGGTGATCGAGGAAGCACCTGCTGACCCTAATAATGAAGAACTTCCACCTTACCTGCGTGAAGAACCACCTGAGGGTATGTTCAGCCTTATTGATCCTTTCAGAGTATTTTGTTCTTAAATATTAATTCAAATAGGTTATTGAATGGATTTCTATTGTTGTAATGTTTGCATGATTGTTTTTTAATCAACAAACAAGGTTTTGGTAAATGAATGAATAAAGGGAAATATATATGTTTTTCATCTTATAAGTCACTTTTTTTGCCCTCACTGGTTTACAAATAGCTTTTCAAATGTATAAACGTCTAGATATATATTTTACATTTCTAAAGGAATATGTATTTGCAGCGAAGATACTTTTGGTTCTTGAATATGAAAAAGTGTGGAGTTGGTACGTTTTTTTTTTTTAAACCAAGGCTGCATATTTAAAAAAATAAAATGTACAGTAAAATCAATAATATTGTTCAAATTTAATTTATTACAATTTAAAATAGTTGTTTTCTGTTTTAGTTTATTGTCAGTGTTATGCGATCCTTCGGTAATCATTCAAGACACATTTCTTAATATTTTAACATTTTTAAAAAAAATTTGTATTTAATATCAATATTGAAAGTTGTGCTGCTTAATATTTTATTTTCAGGATTTTTTTTTGATGAATAGAAAGTTCAAAAGCATTTATATGAAATAGAAGTGTTTTTGTCACTATAAATGTTTTTACTGTCACTTTTGATCAGTTTAATGCATCCTTGGTTGAAAAAAATAAATATTAATGTCATAAAAAAAATTCTGACCCCAAACTTTTGAACAACAGCATATATTTGTATTTGGAAAGCTTAGTAAAAAGTGATTCTAATCACAGATTTTAAAAATGCACAGAAAACCTCAAGGAAATCTGGTCGATTTTTGTCAAAGAATACGCCATTATCTATTACTTTTTAATGTTGTAGTAAAGTATAGTGATCTGCAGAGGGCCACACTGACCAACATAAGACAAATAAAGACTACTGTAGTGAAAAATCGCTCTAATATGTGGAGTGCCAAAATGTACAAAGGTTTAAGTAAGTTTAATTCCCAAATCCATTCATCTTTCCAAACCGCTTCCCAGAAAGCCCTGCAGGTGCCCTCTGATACACATAGCCTGCATCTGTAGTTAATAATGGGCACGTAGGCTCTATTAATGTCTTTCATTAAGAGCTAAAGATCTTTCAGTTACAGAACATGTTTAAGTTAAAGTGGGCTTTTGTGCCCAAACCGTGATCAATGTCCTCTCTTTGTTCTCTGTGCTGTTTGATCTTTACGTCCAGGGACGGCACAAAGAAACAAAGCTCTCTTGTCTTGTCTCTTTATGAAAAGTCTATTCGAGGAGAAGGCTCTGATGCCGCTGCTTTGCCAGAAACAATCTCTTTAGTTTAAATGGCTGCATTATGTTGCTATAGATTGCTTTGGGATCTTTGGTGCCTGCTGCCCACCAGTGCATCACAGGTGATTGCATAACAGCAAACCCCTGCCCTCTGGCTTTTTGGCTGCTGCCTCGGTGCGGATCTTGAAATAGTTTATTATATCGCTGAGATTCTGTCCGTCTTTGTTGCTGGGAACAAGAATCTCTCGGATCTGGGCCGTGTATATTGAGTTGTTTGTTCTGATTCAGGGTGTGTTGTTCCGTAGATGTATACAAAGCCATTTCGGGTGAATCAACCTGTCTATTTTGGTGAAATTGTCTTCGTGATAACTGGCGTTTTATGAGAAATGAGCTTTGAGCTTGAGCACACCAAGTGCAGTGGGCCTGTTCACAAGGAGGGGAATTGTTTGGATCAGGCTTAATATCACTGAGCAAATAGCAGAAGGGATTGAAGTACAAGCAGAATGATCCTAGTTCAGTATCTCAGCAACCTCACTTAGATCTGCTTTGGTTTTCAAAGCCCAGGATGCTATTCATCTTGAAATAGTTTATTATATCGCTGAGATTCTGTCCGTCTTTGTTGCTGGGAACAAGAATCTCTCGGATCTGGGCCGTGTATATTGAGTTGTTTGTTCTGATTCAGGGTGTGTTGTTCCGTAGATGTATACAAAGCCATTTCGGGTGAATCAACCTGTCTATTTTGGTGAAATTGTCTTCGTGATAACTGGCGTTTTATGAGAAATGAGCTTTGAGCTTGAGCACACCAAGTGCAGTGGGCCTGTTCACAAGGAGGGGAATTGTTTGGATCAGGCTTAATATCACTGAGCAAATAGCAGAAGGGATTGAAGTACAAGCAGAATGATCCTAGTTCAGTATCTCAGCGACCTCACTTAGATCTGCTTTGGTTTTCAAAGCCCAGGATGCTATTATGGCTGCGTTTACACTGGCACAAAAAATCCGATCTTTCGCTCACATCTGACACAGATCGGAATTTGTTGCACACGTGTCGAGATCCGATTTTTTTGCATCCGATCTGAGCCACTTCCAAATGTGGATTTTAATCGGATACAAATCTGATATCTGGACATCCGACCTACGTCTAAACACACATATCCGATTCTCCACATATCATGGTTTAATTAAGTTATTTTTAATTTATTTTTTACTGTATGTGTACGTTAAAAGTACCATTCCGACAGCAAGAACGATCCTGAACTAAATGAAGATTAATGTCTTGGGTATTATGTGTTTATTGAACCAATCAGATAAGAGTAACTGGAGAGTCAGCGAGAGGCTCATTTGATTGGCTACAAGAAGAAGGTGGCCCCGCCCTCCCCCTCACGCTCGCAAAACTCAGTTAGTGAGAGAACAGTACCAAAATTGTAAGCGCAGAGAAAAGAAAGACGGAGCTGTACATATCGGTTTATTTCGAGAACTTTTTGGCCCACATGCTCAACAAGTCATTTAGACATTTGCAACAGTTAGTTTTTTTACACATACAGATTGGTTCTATGCAGTCAATCCGTTTTGCAGTTCTTTAAACTGTTGTTTTCGCTTGCAAATCACTGTTCACAGGCTTGCAGTGCTTTTGACGGTCTTTTGGCGAAAAAAACGTGCCAAAAGTGTAAGCGCGGAAAAATGAAAGTCAGAAGCATGCAGATCATATTTATTTTGCGTTAGCATGAAGCTGCAGTTTCACAATACATGAATTACACTTACGAGTAACAATAAAATGCTGCAAATAATTTTTTCTTGTGCTTGAAACGCAATTTACACCTTCACAAAGCTTCTCTTGCGCATGCAAATTAAATTTACGCTTACAGTCTTATGTACACTTCCACAACTCTTACCCTGCGTATGCAAATCTTTTTGACGTCATTCTACCTCCATAGTCGACTGAGTTCGGTTGGTGTGAAAGTGTACCGCACCCAAGTCCGCTTGGCTCATGTGAACGGTGTCATGAACGATTCAGTCCACTCACTAAATTGAGTCTCCTTAAAACCCCAAACTGATTCCTTTGGCTGAAAGAACCTTTAATGAGTACAGTATATTGAAACAATCATTAGTTGCATGTATGTAATTAATTAATTTAAAGTATTGTATCACTAAATGGCTTCAACTAACAATGGAATATTTACATAATGAAACATTTATAATATTTTACATGTTTAAGTGTGTGTGTGTGTGTGTTTATGTATGTATTTAAATTATTTCATCACTAATGATTGTTTTGATAATTGATTGATCTATCGATTATGTCCTGTTTATTTGAATAAAAAGCCACATTTATGCAATAATAGTAGCTATAATAGTAATAAAATAATTTGTGAAGTTACATGTCTGTAAAGTATGTATACTGTAAAGTATATGTTTTCTCTGCATGCACAGATGCTGATAATCAATCATTCAATTCATTGTTGATTGTTTTCATTAACAGTTTTATTGATCATTTACTGCAGCCCTTAATGAAAGCAAGGATAGCTTTTTTGACTGATCTGACTGATACAAACAGCAATTCTTAAGTCTTTTTGAATCATTGAATCATTAAAAGAACCTGTTCTTAAAGGGATAGTTCACTCAAAAATGAAATGGTTTACTCACCCTCAAGCCATAGGTGTATATGACTTTCTTCTTTCAAACAAATACAATCTGAGTTATATAAAAAATTGTCGTGGCTCTTTCAAGCTTTATAATGGCAGTGAATGGTTGAGATTTTGAATCCCCAAAAAAGTGCATCCATTCATCATAAAAAGTGCTCCACATGGCTCTGGGAGGTTAATAAAAGCCTTCTGAAGTGAATCGATGCATTTGTGTAAGAAAAGCAACCATATTTAAAACTTTATAAACCATAATCTGTAGCCTTTATTAACCCCCTGGAGCCGTATGGAGCACTTTTTTATGATGGATGGATGCACTTTTTTGGGCTTCAAAATCTCAATCACCATTCACTGTCATTATAAAGCTTGGAAGAGCCAGGCCATTTGTTAATATAACTATGATTGTATTAATCTGACAGAAGGAATTCATATACACCTAGGATGGCTTGAGGGTGAGTAAATTGAACTATCCCTTTAAGAGTCATTTTTTTAAAGAACAAGACTATAATGCTTCCATTGGATGTTTTTGATTCACGAAAACAACTTGGTGATTCATTGGTTGTGAATTGGAATTTAAGCTTATGTTTTGCAAGCTAACTGCTCAGTGTATTAGCTTAGCATATGTGGATTGAATTCATGGGTAGATTGAATTATGACATCAGTAAGGTTTGTGGTTGGAATAAACACAGTCCATACTAAATTGCGAAGTGTACCGATACTGATTACATATAATGTGCATCTTTGCATGCTCCTGGTCACACTTATAGTGTGACCACTTTCCATAACTCTGAATAAATTGACTTGGGAGAGCAGCTCACATTCTCTGCAACACTTGCAGGTGCTGTTGTGTCTGTTTGTAAAGTTTTGGTGGCTAGTCCAGTGTGAATAAAACGGTGAAGCTAGAATCTTCTCGTCTTGGTGTTACCTAGTTATAGTGGTAAACAGCCGCTAGTACTTGCAGGTACAGTATGATACTCAAGTTGATAATGCAGTTCGACCCAAAAGTACCTTTAAAAGTGTTCAGCGGGAGCGGGAAGCATCAAAACCCATTTCTTACACCCTCGTCATTATAGAAAACATGTCAATTCAATTTTCAATTCAATAAGTTTTATTTCCTGAAGTGTCGCTGATGTTGTAGATGTACAGAATGAGTCCCTTTAGGGCGTATGGTCGTCTGAGGTCAGACATAGTCACAGAGGATTTGGAGCGGAACCAGACAGGCTAGTCCACATGCTAATATTCATGTGGGAAAATACAGCCAAAATGGAGCGGCCCTCCCTGAGGCATTCGCGCTGCTGCAGACAGTGTACGGTTTACAGACCGTTTCTTCTGTTGATGCAACATTTGCACCTGATTTTTCTTCTCAAGCTTGTACTGTTGCCTCATCTGTAAATGTCAAATGTGAGGACAGAATGAAAGGCAGGGCGGTAATTTTTAGCAAATTACGGGTGGCGAACATAGTTGTTTCACAATTATGTCCTTTGTGTGTTTTAGTGCGAGCGGGCGACAGCGAAATTCAATCAAGGTTAGATTGTCAAGCCCTGTCGGTGTGATTGCACTTTATTTTTTGAGTGAACAGGCTGGAACTGACGTAAACCTGAGAAATACAACACCATAGATTCAGTCTGCCAGCTAATTTGAGCTTCTGGTACTACTGTTTATCTAAAGCACTACTCGTTGAGGCGTTCATTTAGACATCAGTACCCTGTCTAAGTGTTTTTATGTATGTCATTGGTTCTGTTGGTCCAAATGCGTGAAATATCAGCTAACTGACATTTTTGACCGAGTAATTACAGTACTGCCTTGACTTTCATAACCTGTTTTTAGCATATGATTGGTTACATTCACCCAGTCCATGTTGGGGATTGACAGCTGTATTTATTAGCAGGTGTGAGTCTTAAATTGTCTTGCAATACCTGTAACTATAGCAACCAGTAACTGTAGGAAATGTCTCAAAGCGCCTTGAATTGCATTTTTAAGGATTTCATTTGTATTTCATCCTCACAGGCCAAAAACTTGGTTTGGTTCAGTTCTGTCTTTTGTTTTATTTTGTCTCACACTACGACTGCACAATACCCCCTTTTTCTGACAGTTTTCATTACCTCGTTGAGGTTGACCATATAAATTTTGTGGTCATATAGTTTAAAACACTAACAAACAAGTAGTAGATTATTCAAAGTAAAATATTTTGTTATAAAATATAAGTTCAAATAATGGTATGATGTCGGAACCGATAACTTCGTGGGCAGTGCACCGACATATAACGCTGTTGTAAGCGTTGTAAGCCCAAGTTCAAGTCCTAGCTCACGGTCCTTTCCCAATTCTGACCCCCCCCACTCCATTTCCTGTTAATATATATTGTCCTATCCTAATAAAAGGTAAAAATGCCAAAAATGTACCCTTTTCACAAGACTGTGATGATGCGTTTCAACGGTCATCAGCATCATAAATCCTCAAAAGTTTTTAGCGCTAAAACTAGTTAACGCTAATGTGAGGTTGTTTCTCACATTTCTCACATGCAAGCGTCTATGGGAGCGATGGTAAATTTGACATCGTTCTCTCTTCTGACTGCCATTTTCAGTCTCTCAATTGTTTTCCTTTTTTGAAAGTCGTGAAAACACTATCGTGGAGTGTGCTATTTCAGCAAATGGAAATGGAAAAAATATTTTTGTGGTACTCTCCCATTCGCTGCTCTCGAGGTTAACCCAACTATGACTATTTCCGCTGCTGAGAAACCCAGAAATGTGAAAAAGGTCCCTACAATTTTTTTTGTTTGTTTTTGGTTTAGTACTATGATACTATTATATATTAGTGTCATTTTAGTAGCATTGAGTTGTCATTTTTATTCGTTTTTTTTATTTGTCTATATAGTTTTCATACATTATTTCAGTGTAATTTTAGTACATAAATTAAGTTGCATTGTGATACTAGTATAGTGTTTACTAAAATTTTGAATTAGTTTTTATTTTTTCCATTTTTGTTAATTATATATTTTTAGTAATTGTGGTGTTTTTGTCATTTTTATTAGTTTTTTGTCTATATAGTTTTCATACATTTTTATTTCAGTTTTAATTTTAGTTATTTGAATTAAATGAAAATGAGAAATGTTTCCTTTGCAGTTAGCTGAAATAAAAGGTTTTATTTTAATTCAGTTAAAGTTTATTTTATTTCAAATAGTATAATTGTTTTTGTAGCTTTAGTCTTAGTTATTTAAGTAATTTTAAGTTATAGTAACTATAATAACACTGTTTAGTTGTCTAAAAAGAATGGGTTTATTTGTTTTTGAATCAGACTGCGCTGCTCACGCTGTAGGTTAGTGCATGCAGCCCATAAAGACAATAAAAACAACTTTTATTGCCATTATTTTACGGTAAATTATCTTTTTATTAGTGCTGTCAAACGATTAATCGTGATTAATCGCATCCAGAATAAAAGTTTTTGTTTACATAATATATGAGTGTGTACTGTGTATATTTATTATGTATATATAAATACAAACTAATGCATGTATATATTTAAGAAAAATATGTTATGTTAATATATTAAATATACTTATATATAATATAATTATATAAATGTATATACATGACACTATCGTGGAGTGTGCTATTTCAGCAAATGGAAATGGAAAAAATATTTTTGTGGTACTCTCCCATTCGCTGCTCTCGAGGTTAACCCAACTATGACTATTTCCGCTGCTGAGAAACCCAGAAATGTGAAAAAGGTCCCTACAATTTTTTTTGTTTGTTTTTGGTTTAGTACTATGATACTATTATATATTAGTGTCATTTTAGTAGCATTGAGTTGTCATTTTTATTCGTTTTTTTTATTTGTCTATATAGTTTTCATACATTATTTCAGTGTAATTTTAGTACATAAATTAAGTTGCATTGTGATACTAGTATAGTGTTTACTAAAATTTTGAATTAG
Source organism: Sinocyclocheilus grahami (assembly GCF_001515645.1). Taxonomy (NCBI): domain Eukaryota; kingdom Metazoa; phylum Chordata; class Actinopteri; order Cypriniformes; family Cyprinidae; genus Sinocyclocheilus; species Sinocyclocheilus grahami. The sequence continues at coordinate 506,475 of NW_015505209.1, read as the reverse complement.
TTTTTATTTTTTCCATTTTTGTTAATTATATATTTTTAGTAATTGTGGTGTTTTTGTCATTTTTATTAGTTTTTTGTCTATATAGTTTTCATACATTTTTATTTCAGTTTTAATTTTAGTTATTTGAATTAAATGAAAATGAGAAATGTTTCCTTTGCAGTTAGCTGAAATAAAAGGTTTTATTTTAATTCAGTTAAAGTTTATTTTATTTCAAATAGTATAATTGTTTTTGTAGCTTTAGTCTTAGTTATTTAAGTAATTTTAAGTTATAGTAACTATAATAACACTGTTTAGTTGTCTAAAAAGAATGGGTTTATTTGTTTTTGAATCAGACTGCGCTGCTCACGCTGTAGGTTAGTGCATGCAGCCCATAAAGACAATAAAAACAACTTTTATTGCCATTATTTTACGGTAAATTATCTTTTTATTAGTGCTGTCAAACGATTAATCGTGATTAATCGCATCCAGAATAAAAGTTTTTGTTTACATAATATATGAGTGTGTACTGTGTATATTTATTATGTATATATAAATACAAACTAATGCATGTATATATTTAAGAAAAATATGTTATGTTAATATATTAAATATACTTATATATAATATAATTATATAAATGTATATACATGTAAATCTTAAAAAAAAAATATATATATATATATATATATATTTATAATAAACACAGTACACACTCATATATTATGTAAACAACAACTTTTATTTTGGATGCGATTAATCACGATTAATCATTTGACAGCACTACTTTTTATCTAATCACAATTAATTCAGATAGCAAACTAGATTCATCAGCAGAAATGAGATTCAGTAGGAAAGTACATTTATTCAAGTACGTTTTGTTGTTGTCTATGGCAAACAAAAGCACAAAGGAAAGACCATTTGAGTTTGAATAGCATTTTTTTTTTACAAATTAACGGGTTGGTGTACATCTTATATTTGTGATTGACAGCAAATAATAATGCATATTCTATGCTTATATGTTAAAGATGTGACTGACAGCAACTAGTTGACTGAAGTTCAGCACAAATCAACCCAGCTTGCTGTCAAAATTACGGTTTTAATTGCTAGTTGTCACTCTCTTTCATAACCAAACTGTCTATGAACATACCTGTATTTAGCACTCCAAACAGGACCGACAACCTGTATTTTGCTGCTATGTGTAGCCTGATGCTGTGCTTCTCATCTAACCTCACCCAAGCACAAACCCAGCAATCTTTCAAACCGCCCTGTGCAATTACAATTCAAGGTGTGTATTTGCCTATGAGAGCAGCTGAAATTAAATCAATCTCGCTTTTATGTCCAAAAGAAAGGAATCAAGTTAATAATAGCTAAAAATTATGTTTTATTAAGTTTGTGCGCTTCTGTCCTGTTTGCTTGGAGCTGTGCGCCTGTTCCATCATCCTGACAGATCCAGTGTGCATGAGGGGCTCAATCTGATGTTGTGTAAAAGGATGATGAATGGACCATCAGCCGCACGAGGCTCCCGGTGCATCGTCCACCTGCGGTTCTGCCTCGCTGTTTTCATTAGGTCCCCATAGCCGAAAACACAGATCAACATATGCGCTGATCAAAGAGACCTGAACGGGATGATGGATCGGTTCGAGTGTGGAAAGAAGCCGGTGGTTTCAGGTTCAGTCCTACAACTTGTTTTTCATCTTAAGTAATGCGTTTAATTAAAAATAGGCTAGCGGAGATGAATTACTTAAGAATTATCAGATGTTGTGGTGCAAGGGAAATTATGGCCTCTCTGTGAAGGGAAATTAAATTGTAGGTAATTTGGTGTAGATTTTATAATGTCTAGTTAATGTTGAAACAGATTCTATTGAACGGTTATTTTTATTCTGCTATCTGGCAGCTGCTATCCATCACAGACGTAAAGCTGTAGTGGGTTGTTTCTGCACCACTAGTGTCACCAAAGTGCAAAAATAATTACTTTTCAAACAGGTTTCCTTCCTGGTTGGCCAACATCTGGCTCCGCCCCCAAATTTATGCCATTGGTTGAGCTAGTGTTACATTGTTGGGCATCTTAACATTTTATCATATGTCAACCTATGAACAGGGAAGGGTTATAGTTAACTAAAACCATTAAAAATTGTACTTGAAATAAAATAAGATGTACCTTACAATAAACAGTTTTGTAATAATATATAATTTCAAATAATAATAATATGTTATGTATATATTGTGTTAAATTATATTTTGTTGTCATTTTAATTTTATAACACCATAGTTTAAATCATTTGTGTCCATTTTTAATTTGGAGCGACATGAGGTTGAAAAAAAATGATGACAGAACTGTCATTTTGGGGTGAACTATCCCTTTAAGCTTGTATAGAACAACGTATTTTAAAATTGAAAAAACACACATGATCTTTAAGTATATGTGGCCTTCTTTGTTGTTTTACTTTGCTATTTTTTAGGCTTGAGTTGCTCTCTAAGCTTCTGCCCCTCGAGCCTCTGTGCTTTAATGGCCAGAGATGAATGGAACCTGTCCAGTGTAACAAACCAGAAATGCATACCAACTAGGCACCTAGGTACACGCACAAATAGATATTGTCAATTTACTCTGGACAGTGGCTGTGGGCACCATCTGCGAACGACGGCTCTCCATACTTGTCTGATCACAGGGAGACATTTGTCACTTGAATGCTTTGTCACAAACCGAAGGAAATGTGAAGTTTTCTGGCCATTATATGCACACTCATGCTGGGCCGTCTCGTACTTTCAAAACCTAAACTCAGAAGACATCAGGACTGATGCGCATCAGCTGGCTTCACAGGCCATTTCATTATCTGTCACAACACAGCCCAACCTGGAGCTTTTTAAAATTTTCGATTTAAATATATTTTATCAGTAATTTATTCCTGTTATGCAAAGCTTAATTTTTCTGCATCTTCAGTGTCACATGATCCTTCAGAAATCATACTGATTTGCTGCTCAAGAAACATTTCTCATTATCATTTTTAAAATCACCATTTCTGCTTAATATTTTTGTGCAAAACATGATGCACTACTATTTAATATTAATACGTTTAAACACGTATACATTTCATGAAACCAATAGTGACAGTAAATATAATGTTATAATGTTACAAAAAGTCTATTTCAAATAAATGATTCTCTTTTGAACTTATAAATAAAAAAAATCCTGAAAAACAATACAATCCACAAAAAATATTAGGCAGAACATTTTTTTCAATGTGGATAATACAAACCATGATTCATAATTAAACACCAATAATAATTGAGCAGCGAATCAGCATATTAGAATGATTTCAAGGAGTAATGATGCTGAAAATTCAGCTTTGCATCACAGGAATAAATTGCATATTAAATTAGAAAATAGTAATTTTAAATTGTAATAATATTTCACAATATTACTATTTTTACTGTATTTTTGGTTAAATAAATGTAACCTTGATGAGTTTAGGAGCTGCATTTATCTGATCAAGATGATATATTTACATTTAGTCATTTAGCAGACACTTTTATCCAAAGCGACTTACAAATGAGGACAATAGAAGCAATCAAAATAAAAAAGAGCAATATGTAAGTGCTGTGACAAGTCTCAGTTAGCCTAACACGGTACGCAATTTTTTTTATTTATTTAATAAATAAAAAGAAATCAAGTAGAATAGAAATAAAGAATAGAGAATGCTAGTGTTACAGGGTCATATTTTATAAAAAATAAAAAATAAACCAAGTAGTTAGGATAGAAATAGAATAGAGTGCTAGAGTTAAAGGGTCAAGTGTTTTTTTTATAAATAAAAAAAAGAAAACAAATAGATAAAATAGAGTTAGAATAGAGAGTGCAAGTGTTAGAGGGTCAAGTGTTTTTTATAAATAAACAAACAGAAAAAGATAAAATAGAGTTAGAATAAAGAGTGCAAATGTTAGAGGGTCAAGTGTTTTTTTATAAATAAAAAAAGAAAACAAATAGATAGATAAAATAGAGTTAGAATAGAGAGTGCAAGAGTTAGAGGGTCAAGTGTTTTTTTATAAATAAAAAAAGAAAACAAATAGATAGATAAAATAGAGTTAGAATAGAGAGTGCAAGAGTTAGAGGGTCAAGTGTTTTTTTATAAATAAAAAAAGAAAACAAATAGATAGATAAAATAGAGTTGGAATAGAGAGTGCAAGAGTTAGAGGGTCAAAAAAAGATTTTGTTTTTAGCCGATTCTTGAAGATGGCTGCTCGGACTGAGTTGGGCTGGTCATTCCACCAGGAGGGAACAGTTACTGTAAAAGTCTCTTTGGAATGGCACAATAAAGCGACTTTCACTTGCAGAACGCAAGCTTCTAGGGCACATAACTCTGAAGTAGTCAATTTAGGTAAAGGGGTGCAGAGCCAGTGGTGGTTTATTGGCAATAATGCTAAAAACATTATTGCCTTGAATTTTATTAATTGTAGAGGTTTGATAGAACTTGCTGGAAGACCTGCCAAGAGAGCATTGCAATAATCCAGCCTGGACAGAACAAGAGTTTGAACAAGGAGTTGTGTAGAATGTTCCGAAAGAAAGGGCCTAATCTTCCAAATGTTGTATAAATATGAGATTCTGCTCTCATAAAGTCAAATTATATAGACAAATACAGTATATAGGTTATATTGACTGCAGATATTTTTTAAAGCAATAGTTCCCATTAGAACAGTTAAAATATATTTTGTTGTTTTTCATGTCTTTGGGGTGAGGAGTCATGTTGTGAAATTGTCCTTTCAGGAAATTGTGGGTGAAAGGAATGGACTGTTTATAATATAAACAATATTCAGAAAAAATAAAATGAATATCTAGCAATAGAGAAGGGATGAAAAAGGGAAAGGCAGAAATTTATCACATTCAAAAACAGAATGGATTTAATTTAAGAAAGGCAAAGGCTGTCTCTGACCCAAATGTGACCATGCTTTTCACATCCAATTTTTTCCTCTGCCATGACGAGCAGAAATCATTTTTTTAGAAAGGGAACATAATGGTGGGTGAAATGACAGGTTGGGTGAATGCATCTCTCTCTACAACTGTTTTCAAAGGACTGACAGTTGCTCTCCACCAGCTCTTTGGCATAGAACAATGAAAAGCAGCAAGGAGCCGACTTGCCATCTGTAGTATGACTGGTAAATTATGACACTTCATTACAGCTTCCTCTTCCTCTATCTCTCTTTCCTTCTCTCTATTTCTCTTTCTCGCTTTATCTGTTCTTTTCCTCACTAACTACCTCTCTGTCTCTCTGGTTTTACTCATTCTCTGTCTCGCTGTCTCTGTCTCTCTCCCCGACACCTGTCCTCAGCACTGTGTTGCTTGCTGTGGAAGAGCAAATCGGGAAACCTCATGGGTCAATTCAACCTACATTTCTTGACATGTACACGGTCGTTAATATGTTTCTTACAGTTCAATGTCAATTGCTAGTTAGTTAGTTGCTAGTCTAAGTCATAAGAACCCACCCACAAGTCTCTATGATATCCTGGTTCTGGTCCTTCTTTTTGGGCCCAATGTAATCGTCCACCAGGTCCAACAATTCTATTCAACAATTCAATTTTATTTAAACTGAGCTGGATGTTGACATCACTGAATTCAATGATGAACTGTCTTTAACTGAAAAATTTGTGTTTACTATTGTCATTTTGCATTATTGACACTATTTTCCTAATTAATGCTGTTCAGTTGCTTTGTCACAATCTGTATTGTTAAAAGCGCTATATAAATAAAGGTGACTTGACTTGACTATTCTTGCCATGAAAATTAAAAGAAAAATTTGTTTTAATATTAGTTTAGTTTTAGCATGTTAAATTTACATAATTTTATACATGTTTTTACATGTATAATTGTTTAGAATTCGGTCCAACAATTCTATTCTTGCCATGAAAAATTTTATATATTTTAGCTTTAATATTATTATTTTTTTTACATTAAATTTACATTATACATGTTATAATGTATAAAACATTTAAAACAATAAACATTTATGCATGTTTTAAATGTATAATTGTTTATAAATTTATTATTTTTAACTATAATGTTTAGTTTCTTGCTATGAAGATATTTGTTTTTATATATTTATATTTAATATAATTAATATATATACATTTTTACGTTTAATGTACATCATTTTAAATAAGAATTAAATTGAAAATAAATGATATATATATATATTTATGTATAATAAAATGGTATATTCATCTAATTATTATAAAATATAATCAATATATATTATATTATTTACATTTATAAATTTACAATGTAAATTAAATGTATTATTTTATTATATATAGACTGAAATAGTCATTCGGCAAAGGACGACTTGGATCAGTGTCAAAGCAATTCCATGCAATCATCTTGGTGCTTCATTCTAAGCTGCTTTTGATATTGAGACTCCTAGCATAAGCCAGAGGGAAAAAATGCTGAGGAACATCTGTCCCCTCAAATATGAAAGAATAATAAAGTTATTTTGCGCACGTCTCACCCCCGGTCAGCAGAATCTCTCATTGGTGTGTTGTTGCACACTGTTATCATTGCAAATCCCTGCTCGGCAAAACCAACAGTAAACAAAAAAATGCAGTGGGGGTGAACTGGGGGTTTGCCTGCACTGAATTATTTAAGGTCTTACCTTGACGATTCTGCACACCATCTGCTTGATGTATAATTCAAGAGACATGCTTAGGGTGGGACGTCTTAAATGAAGCGCTCTGCATTGAATGGTCACAGTGTTGCGGGTCCAAACATTATGTAGCCTGAACCCTTTGATGTGTGTGATATGAGAGATCTCCACTTTTAAAAGCTTCACTCTTTGATATATACCGTATTGACCCGAATATAAGACAATGTTTTTTTTCTTGGAAATACATCTGAAAAAATTAGGTCGTCTTATATTCAGGGTCTAGACTTTGAAATGTCAATAATACACCCACAATAATAGGTGGTGCCAAATACACATAAAACGAGTGTGCCATGAAATACGTAATGTAATGCATGTTGTAAAGATCGCGAGAAAAACCAAAAGAAAAAGAAAACCTTACAGCTGCATGAGTCGTGACTGTCACCTTAGCCTAATGGGACAAACTCCCTTTGTGATTTTAAAACGTAAGACAGTACCCAGATTTGAAGACTACAGTAAGATTTAACTTCTACTGTTAATAAGATTTTGGTAGGCTACTATTAGATGGATAGCCTAAATGTCCTAATTCAGATGGGCTACCTGTTTTTGTTTTGTTTTTTTCAATGGTATATCAGAAAGTGTTTTTTAAATGTGATTGTTGGTACATTTTAACAGTTTTTACCATACTTTCAAAACAAAAATTAAAATAGGAAAAATATGCAATATGAAAATAATTGAAGACAAAATGTGTTTTACTGAGATAAAACAAGATTTGGTTTTTAAAAAGCCTTTTTCCAAAAGATAAATCTGGAAAAAGGGGGGTCGTCTTATAATCAGGGTCGTCTTATATTCGGCCCAATACGGTATTTCAGAATCTGTACCGCAAATTCCAGTTACACTTGCTGTTTCATCTACGGATGGTAAAGACCAATGTACATGGCTTCTTTCGGCACGCTCAGAGACTTGACGTGTCTTTCTAAATCCCCAAAGCACCGAGTCTGACATGAAAAGCAAGCCAGGGCAGGAACCGCAAGCCAGGTTCTCCTCCAATAGGCTCAGCAGGAACAGGCAAGATTTTTTCCCCCCTCCATCTGTAGCTACTGAAGTGCAAGTGTGTGTCATCGGCCTGTCAATCACACACTGTATTGCAGCAAAATCCATCTGGGGAAAATAGAGACTGTTTGAATTATTAGTGGCAAATCGCTGAATCTAGATCAGTACTGTTTTGCTATCTTCTGACTGTCATTTCTTACGATAAGCAGATGTCTGATCTGAGATCAGTGTCTAAAATAAAAATGCAGGCCTAGGTTTGAGAGTCATTGAATCACAGCTTGACTCATGGTGGCTAAAAGTAGAGCTTTTCCACCAGTTTTTGTCATATAACCAAGATCGAATGGTTATCTCTTTGAAGGAGTAAGATTGCGTTTCATTTCGATCTGTTGTTGCGGTGGACTGTGAACTGAAACTACTGTGGAAGCTGAAGTGAAGGTTGTTGTACTGTAAAACGATTCGTTTGAAAGCTGTTTAAAGGAATTGATTGATATTAAAGAGAGACGGTTCACCCCAAAATGAAAATTGTCATTACTGACCCTTATGTCCTTCCTAAACGCATAATTTTCTTTTTTCAGTGGAACACTAAAGGAGATATTTGGTAGAATGTCAGAGCTGCTCTTTACAATGAAAGTGGATGGAAAATTACACTGCCATGCTTCAAAATGGGGGAAAAACAACCACCATAAAAGTATCCTAAAAATAGTCCATATGACTATATTTCAAGTTTTTGAAGACATACAGTAGTTTTGTTTGAGGAACAGAACAAAATCAAGTCAAAATTAATTGAAAATTCCTCCTCCTTCTGTTATTTGCTTTGAAATAGTATTATGTGTTACACTGGGTTTGACATTAACATTTTAAAGTCATTTAAGACATCTTGTGATTGATTATTTGTAATGAAATTCATTGAAAATTATTTTAATAAATTATAATATATTTTGTTATATTATATTTATATAATGTAATGTTCCTTTCTTCTGTTACTCACATCATAATGATAGCCCAGTACTCTAGTTTAGCGTGAAGGATTTGTTCTCAGACGTCTTGTGACGTCTTGTACATTTAAATGTTTTGAGTTGAGAGTAATTGAGAGCTGAATGACTTACACAGTCTGTTTGGCAAAGAATAACATTTGCTTGCTTTAGCTTCGCTGAATTTGTGAATTAGCAGTAACAGTAGTAGCTCATCCTGGAAGACAGTCCTTGCATTCCACTTGTCCATGATAGCCCAGTACTCTAGTTTAGCGTGAAGGATTTGTTCTCAGACGTCTTGTGACTGATAGTGGTACATTTAAATGTTTTGAGTTGAGAGTAATTGAGAGCTGAATGACTTACACAGTCTGTTTGGCAAAGAATAACATTTGCTTGCTTTAGCTTCGCTGAATTTGTGAATTAGCAGTAACAGTAGTAGCTCATCCTGGAAGACAGTCCTTGCATTCCACTTGTCCTTTTTTAGTGTGTGTATTTGCGAATACGTTTTCGCTGGTCTCATTAGTGTGTTTCTACTGAAGCTATTTAGTCTCAGTTACATCTTTTTAGGTTCAATTTTCATGGTGGCTGTAAAAGTGCATTGCTCCATACTCCCTATAGAAACGCTTGGAGAACTCGCACCATTAGGAAGTCCCAAAAGTCGTAGTCGTGATTGACTTTGATGGAACGTTTTTACAGAACAGTCTCTCCTAGCTGAGTTGATGACTTGCATTCATAGAGATAAAGTGTTTTTACTGAATCCACAATGTTGAGTTAGACATCTCATGGAACTGCTCATATTCTACAAAACAGTATAATATCTAGTAAAAATGGTTCTATGCCAATAAATTATTGAATATTGTGAGTTATAGGCTAATACTGTAGGTTTATAGAGATGTTGTGAGCGGTGCAGGCTGGGTAGTAACTGATTACATTTAATCTGAATTATGTAATCCGATTCCAATAATTAAGTACTTGTAATTAGATTATATTACATTTCAAAATACTTGTAATCAGACTACAGTTACTTTTTTATCGATTACATCATTAAATGTCATTCACACAAGAAGCCTTGACGCACTTCATGTTGTTAATAACAATGAATGGAATGTGTTTTCTTTCTCTTTGTATTTTCATATCAATATGGTCGAAGATTATCCTATTTAAGTCAATGTGTGATTCAAGTTATGTCAAAAGTAATCAATAAGTAGTTTGATTATATTACCAAAAATGTAATGTAATAGATTACATTACTAACTAAAATGTGTGTCATGTAATCTGGAATCAGTAATGAATTATCATTTGTAAGTAATCTACCCAACACTGGTTGTGAGCTGTAATAGTCTAATGAAGATTTTGTGATATTGTGAGCTATATTTTATAGAATAGATGAGCTAGGCTAATGAAATAATGAAAACGGAGTAATATGGTAAAAGGTTATAGATGTCAGGTTAATGACAATAGCATGAGTTAGGCTAATAAATAATGAAGATAATACGCTATAAGTTAATGGTAAGCAATGAACATCATACGATGTTTCTAAGTCATGTTTTCATTAAAAACAGCTTTTGTTTTTCCAAAAAAGCGCATGCTTGTGAATTTTTCATAGTTTTGTTTCAATTTTCAGTAAACTTGTGCTAGTATTTGAAATCACACAATTGTGATTGTATCTTGGACAGTACAGAAATCACACAATAGAAACGTAAGGTATCAGCTAATAGCGAGCTGGTGAATATTGTCTAAACCATGTTTTCATAATAACACAGCTTTTGTTTCTCCGAAAAGGGCATGCTTGCTTTTAACGGCTTTGTCAGGATTTTCAAGGCGGCGTCCATGGGCTTCCATCGCAGGCTTGTGAAGCAGCTAGGCTGGCATTTGAAATCACACAATAGACCCTGTCATCGATATAAATATCGAAGGCGAATGGCACGAGTGACTCATTTGCACGCATTATCAGATCCTGGCGCCGCGGGATTGGCGGGAAAAGGTCTACCTCTGCTTATTGAAGTCAACAAACCTACATTGGGAGGACTGGGATGAGTAAGCACAAAGGTTCAAGTGTCATACGTGTCTCTCCCGATAGGTCAGATGCGAGCAAGCTTGTGCACCCGGTGGAAACATTGACCTTTTCGATAAGTGGTTCACCGGTAGTTATTTATTTATTTAATACGGCTGTATCAGGCCAGCAGGGAAAAAGGCCACATTCAGACTCCATTTCAGCCGAGTTCTTGTCAGTCCCATAATTGCCAAAGCTCGTCATCGAATGGAGCTTCTAAACACAGCAGTAGTGGGCTCTGTAAAACTGGCTACCGTTGAGTTTTGCGAACACTCCTCCAGGCTTTTTAAGTAATTTTAAATGCGTATTTGTGTCAAAACATCTAACATACTGGCACGTCAATCTATTTTTATGTTTTTTTCATGTTTGTCCCCTTTTTTCCCAGCGCCTCTTGTACTAACACCATGTCCAGCAAGGTCCAACGGTAATTCAGTACATTCCCTTCCAGGCCGTTCTCTCGAAACCTCATTTTAACTTGACCCTTCATTGTGTTTTGCCCCAGGCAACTCGGGCACAGGGATTAAAAATAGAGACCTCAGCAGGGACGGAGTTGACACGGTTCTTGTTGGTGAGAGGAGTGGAGCGGCGGAGAACTGAATCCCGCTGGGGGTTTTTATCACTGGGGAAGGTCCGATTACCCCCTCCCTTCTCTCACTACTCTTTTTCTTATTTCTGTCTCTCTCTCGTTTGCTCCCTCGCTCGCTGTAAATCTCGGTGCCAAGTGAGGAGAACAATATTTTCACCATTATTTCTCAGCACTACAGAGAGATGATGTGGGTATTGATATAGACTCATAAATTTACAGAGGCGACAGATTTACGCCGGAGGCTGGCAGCCCACCTCTCGTTCAGGAACATGTTCGGCTTTGATTGGTTGGGAATGGATTCTTGGCTATCCAATTCAGCTTAGGTCAGGCAGGTCTAAATCACAGGACTATATCACTGGTTTTTATAGAGATGGCAGTTTGGTACATACAGTAAGCTCAATACTATAGTCATACATCTCACCATCTGGGACATGCATCCTGCTGCATAATCCCTGCTACAATTTATTTATGCATTTATTTATGATTTTTTTTTTCTGTATTGCTTACTACCTTTTCTACTGTCTTTTTCCATTTTTTTAATTTTTATTTATTTAAATTTACTTTTGTGTTTGTTGTTTTCGTATGATTGGGAAAAACTTTTATGCTATTTTCAATAAAAGTTTCAATTTAATGACTCTGAAATGTCATGTGGTCAAGTAACATTTTTTTTAAACCTTAAATACATGCGAGTGTCTTAATTATTATCTTAAAGGCATTTGAAATGTATTTCAAGGTATGTTTTAACAAATAACAATAATGATTATTTCATAAATATTGTATTAAATATAAGTAATAGGAGAGTCCTGACATTTTACAACATTAATTTATGCTTGTCTCGTCATAAAATAGTTGAAATTATCATTATATTTCAATTGTTTTCCCACATGTTTTTATATGATGGTTGGACCACATGCCTTCCGTTAGGTGGATAAAGTATTAACAAGCAGTGAAGCAGATTTGTTCCAGATTCCAGATGTTTTTTAATTGTTATAATATAATTATTGTATAAAATATTTTTATACAAACTACTTAAGATTTTCTTTTCAAGAATTGTTTTATTTATGATATTAATACAGTTGTGTTTCCCTGACATTTTACATTATTCTCTTCCAATATGTATAATTTTTAAATCACAAATTAACATGCTAATGATTAAACAGTATCCAAGCAATTGTATGTATGAATTGTGTTTGTTTAATTAATAGATATGCATCACATTCAAGCATTGTGGCAGTGAGCATGCAACATTCAAAGTAATAATGCAAAAATACACCCTTTTGTTGCCTTTTGTTTTTGTACACCCAGAGGAGATCTGTTCCAGGAGATGCGGTCTTGGTGTTTCCTCTACGATTGGTTTACTTATTATTTATGCCCCCAGTGACCCCAGCATCCTTACTATAGGCCTATTTGTTCCTTTTTCCTTTTACAAAATGTTCCCGTCTGAGTGGGTTCCTGAAGAAAACGCATTGCATCTGTCTCTTCTGTTCTCTTTCAAACTTTATCTCCATTCTCTGCCTATCGGTTTGTGAATGCAGCATTGTTGGTGTTATCTAAAGGTCTTACTTGTGGCTGTCCTTGACAGGAACATATTATAGAGTTGAGGCCAGGGTTCAGGCACCAGCGGATCTTATGAGAATGTTCAAGTGTGCCCAGATAATTTTCTCAGCTCGCTCTGCACACCAAGGAGACCACTTATCTCGCTTTAGGTGGGGCTTTTTGGATCCTGTCACAACCTAAAACTTTATTTATCCAAGTTTGCTGCAGGCTTCTTGCTCAAATTGATGTTTAGGAGAGTGACTTGGGGAAAGGTATCCGAGCAATATGAGTCAATGATTCCTTCTTCAGTTCTACAACATTCTCTACAAGATTTAATGATCTTTATTCGGTTTTTGGTCAGACAGTGGAACTCTACGGCTCTTTTAAAAGTTTTAGTGCTTAGGACATGTGAAATGTTCAATTCCGTTTCTTTTTGAATGTTTATTTAACTGTCGAGGCCAACACGGTAACCTTTGTACCGGGCTTGTTGAGTAGCTACTGATGCTCACCCTCCACAGAACTCGGGCCGTCTCTCGAAAGAGTAACATGCCTCAGAATATCTTAACCTTTGCATCTAAGCCTTCAAATGTCACTGTTCTCTTTCCTCCATCTGAAGACAAATTGACATTTTCTATTTGCTATAGAATTGGATTGATCCCGAAGGTTCCTGTCAAAAAGAATAAATTGGTCATTCTTCCAAAGAAAGCTGTTTGGCGTTTTGTAGTTAAGTATTATGCTTTGATGAATTTTGTGTGGTGAATAATTTTTTATATTGTTCAAACAATGGAGGATCAATGTATTTGAGTGTAATCTCAAGGGTATTTACTCAGCAAATTGTAGTGGTTGTATGACTTCATTATGAAGAAAGATAAATGTTTTGTGATCCGTCCATGTGACAGGTTACATGATGCTGTCATTACAACCAGACAATAATTTAGACCTTTAGTGTGTAAAAGTATGTCAAATTAATGTTTGCTGTATTGCCCTTTGTAAGAGACATTACAATGTACATTGTTTTGAAAATATAGTCACAAGTTTAATATTATGTGTTAGCATGAGATTCGTGTCCAGTTAAAGTCATTCCAACCTGATCTCATGGCAATTTGTACATATTTTATTAGGTGGCTAATAGGGCTATGCAATTAATCGCATGCTATAGTCATGCGCATCTCGTCAGTAAAGCCGGTTCCATGAATGATAGTAAATTGCCATCACCTGCTTTCAGATGGAGTGGCATTTAATACACAGAGCCGTAGTTCACTGACAAGCTAGGCGATATCGCGTTCATAATCGACTGCGATTATGAACGCGATATTGCCTAATTGTCAGTGAACTACGGCTCTGTGTAGTGAATGCCGCTCAATCTGAAAGCAGGTGATGGAGATTTACTACTAATCATGGGACCAGCTTTACTGACGAGATGCGCATGACAATCACATGCGATTAATTGCACAGCCCTAGTGGCTAATTCGTACGAATTAGTACGATTTGTGAAAAATCTTATGCATTTTACGAGGTGGCAAATTTGGATGAAAGACCACCCCTAACCCCGCCCCTAAACCTACCCCTCACAGAAATCGTACAAAATCGTGCGAGTACGGTTCTAGGAATTCATAAAAACTTTGTAAAATACATACAAATTGGTCATGAGATAGCATTGGTCATTCCATGATACAAAACAAAGCATATATTTTCAAAATTGAGTAGTGGGTTTGTGGCCTGAAAAATTTCTAAAAATGTACTCACGCATTCCAGGCATTCCAAGATGCAGAGTTTGTTTCTTCATTAAAACAGATTTTGAGAAATTTACATCACTTGCTCAGCAATGGATCCTCTGTAGTGAATGGGTACCGTCAGAATTAGTTCAAATAGCTGATAAAAATATCACAAAAATCCACATAAATTCAGTCCATCAATTAACATCTTGTGATGTGAAAAGCTGCATGTTTGTGTGTGTGTGTGTGTGTGTGTATATCATATATATATATATATATATATATATATACATACATACATACATACATACATACATACATACATGCATACACACACACATACACGTATATATCTTTTAGGTCAGTAATCGGTTAAGCCAGATTAGGATGAGGTCTTTCCTCTTTGTGCTCAACAGAAATCATTCATGATGTGCACAACTTTGGTGTTGTCTGTTAGATTCATATGCAGCATATAATGTTCAACTAATGGAGGGTTGTGCCATGTATTGTTTGCATGTTGTCGGTGACTTATTATTGCACTATTATTTGGCTGCCATATTCTATTCTATTGTGTTGGATATGAGTAGGATTGACATTCCAGAATTTTTGCATACATCACATTGTTGTCACACTATGCTATTGATGACTGTTATTTGCATGCAATGTCCAAATTATAGACTCATATTTATTTCACATTCATTACCCAAGTACCCATGGGCACATAGCCAAGACCATATTTATATCCTGTTAGTTTAATGGGACTTCCAATTCATGACATGGTAGCAGAGTGTTTTTGACTGGTTATCAGCAGTGCTATTGTAATTCTTGCCCTGAATTTAACTGAATTACAACGGTTGTCATTTACAAAGTTGTCCTTGAAGCCTGTGTGAAGCTCACAATCAGTTGCCTCATTCATGAAACCTGTACTGTTCTTACGTAAATTGTTGCAGATTGTTACAGGAGTTGTGCAGCATTGTGCATAAGAACTTTTTTGTGAACAATTTACACCACAACTGACTGTCAAATACAACAATTCATGTAAAAATCTATTTATGAATTTATAGGGAAATTGATTGTCGCATTTTAAGCTACAATAGATTTACGAAAATTTACGAGTCACATTTTATGTTAGAATGATTTAAACAATTTATACAAAAATCACTTAAATGAATATGAGTTGACGTAAGAATGGATTTACAAACATTTGAAAATTTATCTTAATGTGAATGAGTTTACATTAGAATGCATTTATGAACATGCAAACATTGTTTGCTATATGAATGTCACATTTTATGTTAGAATGGCTTTATGAACAATTTACATGAAAATTGCTTGTTATATGTGTCAGTTTACGTAAGAATGGATTTACGAACCATATACATGAAAATTTCTCATCATATGACTTTGCATTACAGTGTATTTAACAAACAATTTATATACATAGTTCGACATATGAATGTCACATTTTATGTTAAAACGGCTTTACAAACAAAATTGCTTGTGATATGAATTCTACTGTTTACATGAAGGATTTGCAAAACAATACATGAAAATCGCATACCATATAATTGTGAGTTTACATTAGAATGCCATTTATATGAGAATTTACGTAAGAATTAATTATTTACACAAATTGAATTTAATGAACGAGGTGCACAATGTGGATTCTGTATAGGTCTACTTATTATACTAAGAGAAACATGAGCCATCTTCATTGGTCTACCCTTCCTTCATTGGAAATAATGTATGAAAATGGAATTTCAGAAATAATCTCTTTCCTTTTTTGAAACATGCCTCACTGATTTTGCTCACTCAGGCTTAATGCAAAAATGGAAGATCGCTTTAAGGTTTGGTCGCGTGGAAAGCGTAATTACATCTCCCCAGGCCCAGATGTCTAGAATCAGGACAAGCAGGTTTTCTTACCCACCAACATCATCTATGATCAGCCATTTTACCACATTATCGTTGGTCTCCTCAGCTGCTGCTTTGTTGTCTAATAATTTGGTTGTTTTGCCAAAAAAAAAACCCTGAAATTAAACTATTTTAAAAATTGGTTCTTCATACCAATTATCAGACATGATTCAAATTCATCGTAAAAACATAAGATGATCGCTAGTCTATGCTGAAAGCGAGCAACTCGCAGTATAGAAATGGCGTAGAAGCAAGAGCTTTATAGGCAGGTTTCATACATATTCATTAATTTCGACATTTGCGAGAGGCAGTTAGGAGAGGAAAGTAAGCTTTAGTTAAATCCGTTCATCTCCTGTTTGGTCGCATCTCACAAATGTTTAGTCTCAGCGTGTGTCAGTTGTTGTTTATGCGTGTGTACGAACTACGTGTGGGGCGACCTTGGCTGCGCCGCGAAGTTTTCCCGCCGCCGTCCCACGGGACTCATCTGATCTGAACACGCGCTGCTTGTCATTCACACGGCTTCTCGGTGGCACATCGATTCACCGGGGAGCTCATCGTGCAACCCAGCCACGCGGTCCCTGACAGTATTGATTGAATGTAAAAGATATAATTTCTCTTCACAGTCCGCGGAGTATTGTGGGGTGTGTAAATGCTAGTTGTCTGTCGGAACGAAAAGAGTCTCTTTTTTTTCTTCTTGTATTCTGCCAAAGGAACAACAGAGGGGAAAGATGATGCCATTTGGACAGAGAGTGTGTGTGTTTCAGAACACATCTGCTCAGTGTATTACTCAGTGTCAGGCCTGTGTAGATGTGAGCTGATTTCAAAATGCTGCCCTCAAGCTTTACGTCTCACATAACCAACACAGAGAGGAAAATAAACAATACTTACATAAAGACTATTATTTTTCGTTGAGTGTCCTGAAACACGTTTCAAAATCATGGATTTAGGAACCAAGTGCTCTTAACTGAAAAATTGCACTGTTGCATTGAGATAATAATTATGTTTGCTCTGGATTGATTCATAAAAGGTGTTTTGTGGGCCACCGGAAGAATGTCAGCATGAGGCCGAATTTGAATATGTTCGTTTTGTTTAGTTTTTTTAGTTTTTTGACATTGCCACATATTGTTTGCATAGTGGTTTCGAGGTGTTTGCTTATTGGTCCAAAAATAGGGGGAAAAATACATTATTGTTGTTGTTAATAATAATAGATTATATAAATAATAATAACTATATATTTACTGTAGGTATTATGTTTTGTTGTTGTCTAATACTAATAATAATTTACTTATTAATTTACTTAATAATAATGACTTATGTAATGTCAAATTATAAGATAAATAATAATAGTGTGCATTAAAGGTTTGTACACTAACATATAACTTATAATATGTTATTTTATTATAATAATCATCAACATCATTCTTCTCGTTATTATTTTCTTATATTCTAAATATTGTTTTTGTATTATTTTTATTTTTGTCAAAATACAATTTTGATTCTAAATGTATGTATTTATTTATCTTACCATGCAAATAAATAAAAAAATTATAAATATTTTCATAAATATTATTTCTTGTAATATTTGTCATAATAACTGAAACGATTAAAAAATAATTTTAACACTCTAAATGATTGTTTACACTACTCTTTTTCAGACTTGGAGAAAGACCACCCTAAGAATGAAGCAGGTGTGGTGTGGAGAGTGACAGGCGGGCTGTTCAACCTCACCAGAGGAGCGGTGGGCGCCACCCTCGGGGGAGTGGCCTGGGTAGGCAGCAAGAGCTTTGAGCTGACCAAGACGGCAGTGACGAGCATTCCCGCAGCTGGAGTGGGATTGGTCAAAGGCGGCGTCTCCGTGGTAACAGGAGGGGTCGGGGCAGTGGGGTCTGCAGTAGCCGGTAAAGTTACACCAAAGAAAAAAGACAAGTCGGATTAGACTGGCTGACTCGCTCCCACCCTTTGTTCGATTCGGTGTGTCTGTGGTTGTGCGCAGCTGGAGTGGGATTGGTCAAAGGCGGCGTCTCCGTGGTAACGGGAGGGGTCGGGGCAGTGGGGTCTGCAGTAGCCGGTAAAGTTACACCAAAGAAAAAAGACAAGTCGGATTAGACTGGCTGACTCGCTCCCACCCTTTGTTCGATTCGGTGTGTCTGTGGTTGTCTGCCTGGATTGTTCTCACTTTCAAGAGGGTTGGAAAGCAGGTGGCAGGTTCATTTAGCCCATGGGAAAATTACTGTTTTGCATTCGCCAAATACAACCCTACTTTGTAAAGTTAATGTAAAGAACTGCAACACGTTATATAAACACACTTCGACCGCTACTGCAGAGGTACATGAGATAATTGGGATCTTACACCTTTTGTGTGCTTATATGTTTGTGTGTATTTTTGAGTGTCGGCTGAATCTGTATTATTAGTGCGGCAAAGACAGATCAAATGCTGATTGTCCGAAAATTGTCCACTTTTTACACAAGAAAGGTTATACCAGCAGCTATTCTTAAAAGGAAAACTTGATTTAATTGAATTTTTCTGTAATATCAGTTCTTGTGTACACACAATTTGCTCTAATTTCTGTATCAAACATCCATAAAAATTAGAGTACGCATAATTATTCCTCGAATATGTTGGTCTTGTTTCAAGCCCATCTTTAAACAAAATAATGTGAGAACTTGGAAATTAAGTTGAAGTATTATTATTTAATTAATTAATTTAATACACATGACACTAGATTACCTTCATCATCTGATAATGTTAGGTTTAAACTACATATTCTCAAATGTTCTTCGTTTTAGTGTTACCGACCACAATATGTTTTCACAGTTCGCTGTATTATTATCATCACCACGTTCTCATCAGTCATGGTAAGTGTAGAAATCTCTGAACGGCGGTTCACACGTCATTGGCGTAGATTACATTAATGCCGAGTCTCCAGTGTAAACACTCCATTTTGTAAGACAATGTTTGAGCTGTTGAAATTTAATCTGTAGCCAGGAAACCAGTGCCTGGAGTTAAGAAAAGAAATTATTTGCATCTTAAAACGATGCAGGGAAACAGAAACTACACATTTTTTCCAGTCTAAAATACTTTTAAGCATTCACGCTTCATTTTCTCCTTGCGAAGCATCGCTTGTAGTTCATTTGAGATGATGTTTTATTGGCCGTACATGTGCCTGAATCTCTTGGGAGTTTTAAAAGCTCACTGTGGAGTGTTTAGTGTTTCAGAACAGTGCAAAGTAACCACAGATGTATTTCCTGCTACCCTTTTACAGCTGTTTACATCATAGAACCAGCACAATCGAAAATGTGCACATTGAGTATTTGTTCGTACGTTTCTGTCGTTTTTTCCCCCACTGCTTAAATGTTTGTCTCCTTTTTTTACTTTATTTATGCAAAAACAACATATGGCATATTATTATATTGTTGCAATGCATGCTTGAAGCTCTAGTTCTCAGTACAACATGCTGTTTAACTTACAACATGCTGTTAATTGTGAGTATGTACTTCATTTTTTCTTTCTGTTTTTGCTATCTGCACACTTTCTGGTAGGTACCCATGTCTTGGAAGATGCTGTTACTATAAACTGGACTTTTAAGACCAAGTAGATTTTGTCTATAATAGAACTATTTTTGCTAAATTGATGCTGTATTCTACAAATAAAGCATTCTGTATTTTAGAAATGCATGACTTATTTGTATTTTTATAAACAATTTTGGGTAGAGAAGAATGTCCTGCAATGATCCTGTTCTGAAATAGGTGGGGATATTTTAATACCGTTGATCTATTATTCATTTATAGCTTTAATCATTTATCTAACATTGAATGCACTAACAGACCAGATCTGGATTGCATAAGCAGTTTATAAAAGTAAGTGACCACGTAATTCAGGTCTCAAAGTAAATTCCACGTTTGATTAATGCTGCAAGAGTTTTGACAAAAACTGCATCCACTTCTATTCATAAGGTGAAAAATAAATGGGTTACATTTTTCTTTTAAATTGGAAAAAATAGCTGTTCCTTTCATTTGGCAGTACACTAGAATCTTTAGATTATATGTCAGGTGTCCAGTTTGGGCAAATCCAGAATAACCTTCTTGGTCTTTTCATGGCATACTGAATCAGCAGAAAAATTTATTGAGCCAGTCAGGGGTTTTATCTCCGAAAACAATTGCATGCCTCAACAACATCATTGTTCCACGATATTAACCAAGGACATTAGTGATTTCAGTATCAAGTAGTAAATGCACCATAAAAGGCCAAGTTGTTTTGTGGCTTTTTAACCTCACACCGTGTCGTAACCAGGTGAAACGCAATAAAGCTATAAAAGCTATCTCTTCGGTGAAGGGCAAAAATCATGAGTTTCTGTCTTTACCCACAGCCAGTGCCGTTTGGTTTTAGGGCCCCTATACTGTACATGTGAAGATGTGTGATAAATAGAAGATTGATACGTCATGGTGTGACCTCTTATATAAAGCGCAAACTTTAAATGTGAGGATTGCAGGGTTGCAGTAAAGTGGAGTAGATTAGATATTTCTTATATTTTGGAAAATATCACACATTGAATTCTTAAAAAAAAAAAAAAACAGTGTGACATCATGACCGCAGTGTCATAAAATGTAGTGTGACCCCTGCTAACAAGCTGCTAATCTGAATCAGGTGTGTTAAAGGTGACATGCACAAAATATGCAATGATGTGGCTTGAAAACCACTGTCCTAACTGTAAAAGAACTGCTGGATCATTCAAACAAAATTCAATCTGTTCGATCGAAAGAATCAATTTATAGAAACAAGTCAGACTTCGCAGCACAAAACGGCTAAGCAACATTGCATTTTACTAGATGTTCTAGACACTCCTAAAATGTAAATAAATAAATAGGCCTTTTCCTATACGCCCCACGACACTTTGCAAGAATTATGGGAGTAACATCCGTTACTCTGTAATTGTGTTCTATGAACACGATAAGCATTTTCAAAAAATGGGTGCAATGAGGTGACATTATTAAACTACCTTCATCTTTTGAACATTAAAAGAAAATTTAAAAATGTGTAAGCATTAACAAAGGACCTCAACAGACCGTGAATAACCCCAAAAGCTTGATTATTACCACAGCAATATTGACGTGTTAAATGTCACGGCAGTAATAAATGTCTGTATTATGTAACATATTTGCCTTAATGAAAAATGTTCATTAACATTAACATTGAGTGATACTATTTCAAAGTGATTTCCATCATTTTGACATATAACAAATATTGCATTTACATGCTATTATTCATGAGATATAAATTGGCCTAAATTAGGAGAGCAGACCAGAAATATGCAGTATATGTTGTCTTTATTCATAGATACAGCACAATACAAAGCAAAAAGGAAAATAATGCAGCTGACTGATTCTTATAGCATATTAAAATACCAAGCATTACCTTACTCTCCTGATGTCTGAAAATAAATCAATCATGCAGGAAAATGTGTAGCTCGTTCATTTAATGTGTAGCTCGTTCATTTAATCACTATTTTTAGCCTAGCCTTATGATTTGAAATAATTTGTTTCGTCTTTTTGCGTGAAACTTTCCAAACCGGAAGTGCCTCCCATAATTTAAAACCGAGTGCTCGCTAGCAAAAGATAGAACGTGTTTTTGAAAAATGTGATGAATAAAAATGAAAACAAATGGCAACAACGGAGAATTTACCACAACTGCCAAACCTTTCACTTAAATTGTGTTTATACTTCAATCGAGAATGAAAAATGAATGGGCGTACGAGATACACATTTAACTGACAAGCGTGCACTGACACGAGGACAGGTTTTCCGAGGTAAAACATTTTCCTCATGACATATTATATCAGTAACTTTGAAAATAACATAAGAGTAATGTCTTGATAACATATAGGTTTATATTACTTACAAGTAATGCTGAATAAAAGTAATATGCCGGCAATTCCAATAAATCAGCCTTGACAATTTGAATTCAGAACTGAATTGCTATGAAGAACTGTAACAAGAGAACAGTGGAATCTCTCTCTTGTTGTCTCACAGTGAGGCTATATGTTATTTATAAACACTTGCATTTACTTTGAAAGATATATGTGGAAAACATTTAGGGCGTCATTTTGTACGTTGGCCATCGTAATGAACATAGCAAGGTAGGAGCTAACATGATACTCTGCAGCATTGGGGAAATGTATGTTCATTAGATTAAAAATACAAAATGTGTCATATAGTAAGTATGCAAGATAAAATATTACGAGCGTTTCATGACCATAACAACGCGGCAGAATTGAGAGAAAATTTTTGTTTATCGCGATTTCGTTTATGGTCCAGCTAGGCAGCCCCGCCCACAGTGAAATCTCATTGGCTGATTGTCACGTCATGCAGCAATGTGGCGTTCAGCGTAGACATATTTTTTGTTGTTGAAAACGTAGATTACAACACCATGATTTTTCATGGTAAATAACAACCCTTTTCTATAAACATAAAAGGAATTTGTATGATCTTATAAAGTCATGTTGTTTTTGTAAATTACACAGGCTTTTAATTTGTCATTAGTGTAAAGCCAAAGGAAATTAATCAAACTAAACAAAAAGTTATGTAATATAGTTTATTTAATTCCGCATTTATTAAATGCTATAAATACTAGCACTATATAGGCTGCTTTACCATTTAAATTATATAGGCTGTATTTCTTGCATGACAATAAATAAGGATTTTTTAATTGAATATTTAAATATATATATTTTGCTTCACAATTTTGGGAAAGGTCATTAATTGTCATAAAAACCATGTCACAATGCATAAACACAGGCAACATAGGCTTAATTTTCTTTAAGTAAAATATAATTGGAATGTTCCTGATAGATATTTCCAAACCGTATAATGTGCTAAATACTGAAATCTGAAAATAATGGTCCAAATTACACTCAGGTGATGCTAAAGTACATACAACAGCTAGCGAAAGCAACAAGTGTGATTCAGTGCACAACGTTCCAAAATATAGTTTGTATCCTGGAGTCTCTTAATCACAATAAGTGGCTTAAATGGTTTTCTTAATCACAATAAGTGGTTTAAATGAACAACATCTCTACTGAGAAGATCTCAAACATTTTGAGATGGGCAGTGAGGAGCATGATAAATTGTTATCCTCTGAAGAGCTCTTCAAGTACAACAAAGCAAAACTCGGCATCTGCTACCGTTCATGTATATATAATCTCAGAATGCTAGAGTTAGCTTCTTGGCATTTGGGGACGGGAGACCTCTGTTGAGAGCAGGAAGTTGTACCACTGAACATCTCTGAGGCCATTTTTATCCATCCCATTTTTTTCAGGGATTTGTTCTCATCACTGTATGTGTTAAGGAAATAAACTTCCTCAGCATAATACAGACACCGTGTGATGCGCAAAATAAATTTATGTGGGTAATTTACACAGAGAGTATCTGCTTTTAAGTAGCACTAACACCCTTGTTTTAAAACTTTGGTTTCTAGCTATCATATTTTTTTTTAGCTGATCTATCCACTGTTGTAGCCAAATTATTGGTGGCTTTTTTGGCAAAGGATGGTGTGAGATGACTCAAAAAGCCAATTACTTGTGCACTTTAATGGGGTTAATGGAAACAAGTTCAAGTTCGCCAAACAAATGGCTTAAATGTTAATAGAAATTTGTGATACTTACAAACCTCAGGTCATAGAATAAGCCACCTGCCAAGAGAGTATGTGTGAGTGCCTTGAAAAATTAAGAACTTCTTCCAGTTCTCAAACTTTACTGAATTACAAATTATGTTTTTGGCCTTTTTGTCACTTTAATTGACAGGGAGGGCATATAAGTGATTGGAAATGATGGGGAAATGGGATTGGCAAATGACACAAACCATACTGGAACTCATATTGCCTGGATTAGCACCACAGAATCAATGTGTCAGAGCCCATGCACTAACCACAAGGTCGTGGCTTCAAGAAAATGTGATTATTATGGCTATATTTCTGGCATTAGTAGATATTATAAGTTAGGTAGTAATAATGATCCAAACTAAACTGTGCAGCATATAAGCTTATGCACAGAGTTTCCGTGGCATTATTTAAAGTTTGCATAATTGATAATCGCACTACTGTTCACTGGGTTCATTCTTTTCACCTGCTTTGTAAACATCAGTGCTGAACAACTAGCACTTCCATCATCTCAAGGTAAGACTTTAGTGCACAATCATTAGTTCCTGAAGTACCTCCACATAAAGACACAAGATTAGATTTAAAGGGGTCATATGATGTTGCTAAAAAGAACATTATTTTGTGTATTTGGTGTAATGAAATGTGTTTATGCGGTTTAAGGTTAAAAAAACACTATTTTCCACATACTGTACATTATTGTTTCTCCTCTATGCCTCGCCTTTCTGAAACGCCGAGGTGTGCTCTTGATTGGCCAGCTATCCAGTGCGTTGTGATTGGCCGAATACCTCAAGCGTGTGACGGAAATGTTACGCCCCTTGCAATATTGTGATACCTTGTCCCGGCCGGAGCGACTAGACAAAAACATTCAAACCCATTATGAATGAGGCATTTGTTGCATCCAGTGGGGACATAATTACGGATTATAATGACTTATACTGTCTTTTTACGCGTTGCATTGCATCCCGCCGCGTAAACATAAAACCATGCCTGCATTTGTGTGAAACTACAAACGCTACTCTACACTGCTCAAAACTCGTGTTTGAATCGTCAGTGGCAAATTCTTTAAATGTAGAAAACTTACTTACAGTCTGAGAGTCAGAACAGTAGTCTACTCTGTCTACACTGTAGTGTACTCTGTCTACACTGTAGTCTACTCTACCAGGATCAGGAAACCGTCCTCCATAAAATGCGCTGGACACATCGGAATATTTGGGTTGAACTGTTCTGGAACAGTGTTGTAAATACAACTTAACCACTGATTTCTAGTCGTGTCCTCTTTTGGAAGGCCAAACAAAGTAGTTTCGCTTTCACAACGAAACACAGCGTCACACACGGCGGGCTAGAGTGAGTGGAGGCCGGAGGCCTAGAGTGAGCAGAGGCCGGGGGATAGAGTGAGCACGGGCGGCGGTCTAAAGTGAGCGAAGGCCAGTGGGCTTGAGAACAGCGCGGCGGGCGGGCTTGCGGCAACCACATGTGACGACCCCGGACTGTACTCCGCTTAGTCCACGGTGAAAGCCGATCCGGCGATCTACAGTGTCAAGTTGATGTATTCCCTCAGCGACCAGCACGGATCAGCTCCAGGCATGACGAAGCGGATATCGTCTTCTTTTGGAAGGCCAAACAAAGTAGTTTCGCTTTCACAACGAAACACAGCGTCACACACGGCGGGCTAGAGTGAGTGGAGGCCGGAGGCCTAGAGTGAGCAGAGGCCGGGGGATAGAGTGAGCACGGGCGGCGGTCTAAAGTGAGCGAAGGCCAGTGGGCTTGAGAACAGCGCGGCGGGCGGGCTTGCGGCAACCACATGTGACGACCCCGGACTGTACTCCGCTTAGTCCACGGTGAAAGCCGATCCGGCAATCTACAGTGTCAAGTTGATGTATTCCCTCAGCGACCAGCACGGATCAGCTCCAGGCATGACGAAGCGGATATCGTCTTCTTTTGGAAGGCCAAACAAAGTAGTTTCGCTTTCACAACGAAACACACAGCGCCTTCACGACATGGCGGCAGCAACAATACTACAGCGAGAATAAAAAATATCCCGCCTTTCTTTGCGTGAACATTTGGGCGCCGTTATGCAAATCTTCCCACATCCTGATGTAGACATGTGGGGGCGTGTTAGAACGAGCCGTTTTAGGTAGGTGTGGCTGACTCTTAACTTTTATAAAGAATATCTCTTTGGATTTGAGACTTTAGTCTTTGCAACTTTACAGATCTTCTTTATACACCAAGAGCTTGTAACACTCCAAAGAGAACGAAAAAATGTAAATTGCGTCATATGACCTCTTTAAAGACACAAGAAGTTTAAATGCACCTCAATTTCTACTATCATGGTTATCGTCTTACTTTTATATCCTATATTGTCCTGCAATGTGCTGTTTATTGTATCACTGTCTTTATCAGTCTTATTCAGAAAAGTGCAATTTCAAATGAAAAAAGTAATATGACTGGACAATTCAACTCAATTACCAAAGTAGACATGATTAGATTTTTTTTTCCCACATTTCTCCCGGAAGTCCTGAAAAATCAAAGAAACAAGAAAAGTCTATACAATGGAACCTTAAATGACATTAACACAGCAATGTCTATGGTACATGACTGTGAAAAATTTATATCTGATGATAATCTCGTGGAATGAAAGAGAATTCATCCTCGCACCTTCTTCATAGTCTCTAATGCTGCTGACACTAATCTAAAATTAAAGATTGAACCATTAATATTCCCCATTAAAACTGAATGAGGGTTAGCAATTGAGATTTAAAAGACCTAAATGTGAATCCAGATTATCAAGATTATGTAAAATCCATGAAGGATTAAAACAAATTAAGGTCACTGTGACAAACCAAGCAAGAGTCATGTACACAATTGTCTGTTCATTTTCATCTATACATGAAAAATGTGGTTTCGCCAGTGATTACATCTTATTTATGCTTCTCTACATTTATTAAGATTTCGAAAATAGCAAACGTCTCTTTCACATACATTGAGCCAAACTATGTTTCATGGACACTAAATACAAATCTATATGCACTGAATCAATGAAAATTAGTGATATGATGATGAGGACAGCCACTAAAGAATGAATAATTTCATGCATTTCATATGAAAATCTCAAAATGCACATTAAACTACCAAATTGTCCACTCTAAAAACTTGATACACTGGACAAAAAACTTATATGATTGTGATGTAACAGCAATAACTGATTGAATTTTACAACTTATTTGTAAATCATAACCACCCAAAGCAAGCAGAATGAAGTGCATGAGTTTACTTTAGATTTGCTTTTTTTTTTTTTACCCGGATACAGCACCAATGTATTATGCATTCTAAAAGCAAACCAGACACAAGCTTAAACCCCAAAAACTCTATGGCAGACAAGACTTTACACTGAGGCTACGTTTACACAACAATGATGTAGTCAAAAACTGAAAAGTTTTTCTGAACTCAGAACTCTTTCAGTCCCCAAAATGCCATTGTTGTGTACACGAACAGGCAAAACGCATAAAAAGTTTCCCGTTTTTGGCTGAAAACATTGTTGTGTAAACGGCCCCTGAGAAACAACCTGAGAAATAGTCTGACTGTGACATTCACAATTTTATTGCACGGCTGTTATTATACATGACAGCATTTCAGTCCCACATTAAAGATTTCTTGAGAATAGTCTGGGTTCTTTGACTGACAAAATATTCACATTCACTGTTGTCAAAACAATGACCAGCATACAGAATTTCTTTGTCAATAGTGTGGTGCTCTGCTCTAATATATAAATAATGAACATTACTATCTCAATGCAATCGCTGGAATCGAGGTGAAGTTGAGATCTCTTTACAGCTAAGTGTTTTGGTTCTTGTGCTGTTCAGAAAATCATAGGGTGACTGTGAGGGAGTCTCCGAAGTAAAAAAAAGTTCATAGTGCAAATGTCAATCACATTAAGGCAAGAATATAAATGTAGAAAAATAGTTGTGCGTGCACATGATTACCTTTGTTACAAAAAAGGTATGAAGGTTTTGTCCTCAATGAGAGAGAGTGACATGTTTTTCAGCTCCTCGGGGGAGTTGACAGCTTTGTAGCCGAGCTCGTCTAAAAATTGCTGACAAACAGTTTGTGTGTAATCAACTATGTCATGAGACAATTTCAACCTCCAGCTCTCTGCATTGGCCGCTGAGTCTCTCAACGTGCCGTACTTATGCTTTGCTGACATGTCGTTATTGCCTCTTGTGTTGTTGTGTATCCAGTCCACCACACTTTTTTCCAAAGAAAGACCAAGGAATTCATAAACCTCCTTGGTTTTTTGGAGTGGATTCCTGGCCAGGTCCTCGTATCTCACCAGCATGTAACGTCCACGAAGCCACGGCGGTCGGCTCAAGCCGGTGGACACCGAGTTCAGAAAGTCGTCGCACACTGTCGTGAGCTGAGTCAAATCCAAGTTGTAAGGTTTACGGCCTGTGGCTCTCCAGATCCGCCATAGGCGGTATGTGTCCCGAAAGGTTTCAATCCTAGAAGATAAAATCCCACGCGGATCCCTCACCAGCTGGATAACTTTCAGATTAAGCCGAGGGTCCTCGATCAGTGCCTTGAGATCATTGACCTCTGGAATACGCACTGTTTTAATGGCTACGTGCCGTCTTTCCCGACATGATTCGGTAGCGAGGGTCAAGTTAAGGGAGGCACACTTTCGAACACAATCCCCCTCTTCTATATTGCCATCGCTGGGGCTGAAAGCATCACAGACCGGCATAGAGCAGAGGGCTTTGCTGGCTCCTCGTCGAAACAGTTTATCCGTGGTATGGTTTGCCGGCTGCGGCTTGATGTAACTCTCTAAGAAATACAAGTCGCAGTTGTACAAGCTTCTAAGAAGGTCACGACTGGCTCCCAGCATCACTCTGCGCTCAACAGCATATCTGCTGGGAGAAAGGTGAGGGATTAAGGTCGTTTGGACATGATAGAGCGGTTCAAAGAGATAGAACACATCTGAGTGCTGGTTGAACAACTGTCCAACGAAAGAGGAGCCGCTGCGGGTGGTCGCCAAGATGATGATGTGAGTCTTCCTGGAGGAATTGTAATTAAAATATGGGTACTCATCACACATCCGATCGAAGGACTCCACATCCTGTCCCAAGCCACAGTTCAAAGGGTTAGGAACAGGGCACATATGAAAAGGCTTAGCTGTGAAAGTCCTGATTGCTGTGTATTGGATCGCTATGGACACCAGTGCAAGCAGAATCACAGCCTTCCAGGAACATTGCATGGCTGGGTAACTTCATTTAGAAGATGCAGTCCGATTTGATCCTATCGACATGAACAGATTTTAAAAATGAATAACATTTGATTACATTTCAAACAGGTCTAAAATAAAGAAATTGATCTATGAACTGTACACAATAAAAAAAAAAGTTATTCATAATGCATCAGTATCAAAAGCAAATAAAAACTTTAACTCCAGGTGTGAAAGACTAATTTAAACTTGAGTTTTTTGCTAAACATGAATTTCTAGCAAAGACAAATGTGCGTTCAAAATATATATATTATTGCATTCTGCACTATATGCTTCACAATGCAAGGCTTAATCAGTCGTTTATTGCAATATGACGCTTTGATAAACTACTTCACGCTTTAATGCAGCCAAACTCCTACAACTAAACTGCTTCCTACAGGCTTTTACACAAGCCTGAGGTATTTTGTTTTTCCCATGGGGAAATCAGCAAAGGTTCAAGCAAACCAGCATCTAGAATGCAGACAGGTTACAAAATCAGTTCTTTTCAGAAACTGGCACCGGTACAGGCACCTGTAGAGAGATGCATTAATTGCAATCTCTCACAATACCATATGCATGCTTATTATGATAGGTTTGAAAGGCAGCCGTCGACGACCGCGCGCGTCGAGTTCTGATTTACCGCAGTGCAACACAACTCGGTATTCAGTTGGAAATAAAAAAAATAGCACATCCGATCTGACTGTCGACTGTATAAAACGGTGACCAACTTCTCCCTTATTCCAGCACAAACATTTCAGACATCCAACAGGCTAGAAAATATCGTGAAATAAATACTTCGATATACTTGCCTCATATAAAGCTGTAAGAGAACATAACGAAAATGTAAACAAAAGAAAAAAATCAGCATATGCCGCGATGGCTTTGCGTAGTCGTCCCGTAACGCCCGTCATAGACGGTTTATCGCTTTAATTCATGTGCTCAGATGTCGAGGGCTTCATAATTCCCTACAAACCGATGAAAATGTCGTATATCCTCAAACAGCTCCATTCATGCTCGGGGTAAAACATTGAAAGACGGGCTCCGTGGAGAGACAACTGATGAATAAGGTATTGATGAGCATCCTCAGACATCTCTCTGTGACTAAACACCGGACGGATATTTCGTTCGTTCGTCGTGAAGAGAAGACTGAAGAGAGGTGTGCCAGTCGGTCCCAGATTAAGTAAAACGTAGACAGCCCTACGAAACCGTATGCGAATATGCAGCCCCTTCCCTCAAACCCTCAGTTGACAAAGACTGAGGAGAAAAAAACAGCACGGGGGGAGGCAGATTTGGTTCACTATACGTGTCCTCCCTCAGAACATGTCTGTGCTCGGTGCTAAAGCCTTTAGACATGGAGTTAGTTTGGATGAGGTGAACAGGCATCTAGAAATCTCAGCGTATTTTCTCAGTCTTCCGTCGCTAAATTTTTGACGAGGGCAGGATATATTTTAAGGAACATTCGAGGACAGACATGGCCAGCTGGTGGATTTCCGTACTGACTGACTGAAAGGCTTAAAAATAATTATGTAATGACACAGTATGTGTAGAAATATTGTGTTTTCTACATTATGGGAGGTGTGTAACTTCCTCACATCACAGTTATACACATAATTATGTTTTTGTTTCATATCGTCATATATTGGTTTTAACTATTAGTGCTATTTTTTATTGAACACGCCTTTTACATAGCTATACATTCATAGGGTAGTACCGCAAAATACATTTCCTCACACGTATGTTATTGCACTGACTTCATTCATTGGAAAACAGAACAGAATGTTCTGACTGTTCTTGTCCATATAATGAAAAAGTCAAGTTGCAAAATGGACCACAAACTTGCTGTAACAGTGGTCCATGGGACTCATTTGCTACATTGTAAGTCTTCTAAAGCCACTAATAGCTTTGTGTGAGAAACAGCCAAGAAGCTTAAAGTTTAAAGTCGTAGCTTTAAAATTAAATTTTGTGTTAATGGTAAATCTGGTGCAATGCATCTTGGCACCTTGACATGCCATATTTGAGTCTACGTGAACACAAATGAGATTTGAGAGCTACAAAGGAGAGAACAAAATTGAAGAGTTCAGATGCAAAAGCCTCTAAGTGCCATCTGAAAATGTCTTCTAAAATTAGCATTTATATCAGGCTTCTATGTTTATGTTCATTTATTTCAACTTTAATGGCATAGAAAAGGACCTATACATTGCCATTAAAGTGAAATTTCTGAACCTAAGCATAAGAGCCTGATAAAAATGCTAATTTTAGAAGAAATTTTCAGATGGCACTTAGAGGCTGGTTGAACAACTGTCCAACGAAAGAGGAGCCGCTACGGGTGGTCGCCAAGATGAGGATGTGAGTCTTCCTGGATGAATTGTAATTAAAATACGGGTACTCATCACACATCCGATCGAAGGACTCCACATCCTGTCCCAAGCCACAGTTCAAAGGGTTAGGAACAGGGCACATATGAAAAGGCTTAGCTGTGAAAGTCCTGATTGCTGTGTATTGGATCGCTATGGACACCAGTGCAAGCAGAATCACAGCCTTCCAGGAACATTGCATGGCTGGGTAACTTCATTTAGAAGATGCAGTCCGATTTGATCCTATCGACATGAACAGATTTTAAAAATGAATAACATTTGATTACATTTCAAACAGGTCTAAAATAAAGAAATTGATCTATGAACTGTACACAATAAAAAAAAAAGTTATTCATAATGCATCAGTATCAAAAGCAAATAAAAACTTTAACTCCAGGTGTGAAAGACTAATTTAAACTTGAGTTTTTTGCTAAACATGAATTTCTAGCAAAGACAAATGTGCGTTCAAAATATATATATTATTGCATTCTGCACTATATGCTTCACAATGCAAGGCTTAATCAGTCGTTTATTGCAATATGACGCTTTGATAAACTACTTCACGCTTTAATGCAGCCAAACTCCTACAACTAAACTGCTTCCTACAGGCTTTTACACAAGCCTGAGGTATTTTGTTTTTCCCATGGGGAAATCAGCAAAGGTTCAAGCAAACCAGCATCTAGAATGCAGACAGGTTACAAAATCAGTTCTTTTCAGAAACTGGCACCGGTACAGGCACCTGTAGAGAGATGCATTAATTGCAATCTCTCACAATACCATATGCATGCTTATTATGATAGGTTTGAAAGGCAGCCGTCGACGACCGCGCGCGTCGAGTTCTGATTTACCGCAGTGCAACACAACTCGGTATTCAGTTGGAAATAAAAAAAATAGCACATCCGATCTGACTGTCGACTGTATAAAACGGTGACCAACTTCTCCCTTATTCCAGCACAAACATTTCAGACATCCAACAGGCTAGAAAATATCGTGAAATAAATACTTCGTTATACTTGCCTCATATAAAGCTGTAAGAGAACATAACGAAAATGTAAACAAAAGAAAAAAATCAGCATATGCCGCGATGGCTTTGCGTAGTCGTCCCGTAACGCCCGTCATCGACGGTTTATCGCTTTAATTCATGTGCTCAGATGTCGAGGGCTTCATAATTCCCTACAAACCGATGAAAATGTCGTATATCCTCAAACAGCTCCATTCATGCTCGGGGTAAAACATTCAAAGACGGGCTCCGTGGAGAGACAACTGATGAATAAGGTATTGATGAGCATCCTCAGACATCTCTCTGTGACTAAACACCGGACGGATATTTCGTTCGTTCGTCGTGAAGAGAAGACTGAAGAGAGGTGTGCCAGTCGGTCCCAGATTAAGTAAAACGTAGACAGCCCTACGAAACCGTATGCGAATATGCAGCCCCTTCCCTCAAACCCTCAGTTGACAAAGACTGAGGAGAAAAAAACAGCACGGGGGGAGGCAGATTTGGTTCACTATACGTGTCCTCCCTCAGAACATGTCTGTGCTCGGTGCTAAAGCCTTTAGACATGGAGTTAGTTTGGATGAGGTGAACAGGCATCTAGAAATCTCAGCGTATTTTCTCAGTCTTCCGTCGCTAAATTTTTGACGAGGGCAGGATATATTTTAAGGAACATTCGAGGACAGACATGGCCAGCTGGTGGATTTCCGTACTGACTGACTGAAAGGCTTAAAAATAATTATGTAATGACACAGTATGTGTAGAAATATTGTGTTTTCTACATTATGGGAGGTGTGTAACTTCCTCACATCACAGTTATACACATAATTATGTTTTTGTTTCATATCGTCATATATTGGTTTTAACTATTAGTGCTATTTTTTATTGAACACGCCTTTTACATAGCTATACATTCATAGGGTAGTACCGCAAAATACATTTCCTCACACGTATGTTATTGCACTGACTTCATTCATTGGAAAACAGAACAGAATGTTCTGACTGTTCTTGTCCATATAATGAAAAAGTCAAGTTGCAAAATGGACCACAAACTTGCTGTAACAGTGGTCCATGGGACTCATTTGCTACATTGTAAGTCTTCTAAAGCCACTAATAGCTTTGTGTGAGAAACAGCCAAGAAGCTTAAAGTTTAAAGTCGTAGCTTTAAAATAAAATTTTGTGTTAATGGTAAATCTGGTGCAATGCATCTTGGCACCTTGACATGCCATATTTGAGTCTACGTGAACACAAATGAGATTTGAGAGCTACAAAGGAGAGAACAAAATTGAAGAGTTCAGATGCAAAAGCCTCTAAGTGCCATCTGAAAATGTCTTCTAAAATTAGCATTTATATCAGGCTTCTATGTTTATGTTCATTTATTTCAACTTTAATGGCATAGAAAAGGACCTATACATTGCCATTAAAGTGAAATTTCTGAACCTAAGCATAAGAGCCTGATAAAAATGCTAATTTTAGAAGAAATTTTCAGATGGCACTTAGAGGCTTTTGCATCTGAATTCTTCAAATAATGACTCTAATCTCAGTCTGTTATTCACACAAAGCTATTATATGATGTTCAGAGGTGGGGTGTTATTTGTCTTGCGGTTTGTTTCAATATGGGCTTCACAAATTAATATAATCTTGATTCAATGTAACATCACTTAAAGTTGTGATATAACAGCAGTAGTGAGATATTTCGCATTTTATTGTGTCACAAGTGAGTTTGAGGCTGTTTTGTGACTCTTTTTGGCTGGCTCGTTTAAAAGAACTGCTGCATAACAGTCATTTGTTTGCGCACAGGATACACTGGGGTATAATGACATAATATCTGACTAATACCTTTGAGAAGCGGCAATATCTCTTGCATGGAAATAAGATGGGACTGCTATCAGCTATTCATGTGTTGTTTTGATACTTCCCAAAAAGACAAAGTACTGCCTCCCAATATCAGCGTAGATGCAGAATTCTCAATTTCTGTCTTTTCTGTCAGACATTTTAGTAGAAACGTGTTTGGTGAAGTCGGGCTACTGTTATACACACGATGGAGATTGCGGCCTCTGTTGTATGGTCGAAAATAACGTTGATTAAAGCAATGGTGGAATTTAACGATTAACACATTTCATTTATGATCATGTGGACAGAAATTTCTATTATTTAGAACTATGCTGGTGCGTCATTCTTTTCTGTATATCGAAATACGGTCACTCCCTGACTTCAAAGGACATGTTTGGAACTGGTGCAGGCTCTCTTTCATTGTATTGAGAATATTCATTTATTTTCATTTAAGGTGAACAATTCCTTTAAGCTTTAAAGGCTTTGTGAAACCCGATAGTGTCATCATAATTGTCACTTTTCTGCATTTTTGTTTTGATTGTAGCCTCAAGACAATGTAGCTAACAAAGTGTGATAGATTAAATTAATCTAAAAACATTGGATATGGAGGAACCAATCTGAAACTTGGCATACTTTTAGAGTTAATTTGGACCACCAAGCTGCACTCTTCCAATCTTCACTGTTTTTTCCTTTTTTGGGGGTTTTTTATTTAATTTTTTTTTTACAAATTACTGCTGTTTTTCCTCTCTATCCATTCAC